>NW_012104076.1:129295-145528 GCF_000951045.1 Mandrillus leucophaeus
GGAGGGAGGGAAAGAAGAAAGGAAGGGGAAAGAAAACACGGGAAGGAGGAAATGGATGGAGACACTGCACGGAACTAAAAATATATACTGATTTGTTCACAGTAGGAATATAAAAAACAGTTGAATAAATTTTTAAAAATACTTCATAAGTACACCTTCATAAGTACAATATATACACAAAGTATATATTGTCTGTCTTTTTTTTTTTTTCTCTCTCTCTATTAAACTTAAATCCCAGCTAACAGGCTATGTTCGCAGCAGCCAAATACTGCATAATGAGGTCAGTGGATTTTTCTTTGAGACTGTTCCACAAGTTTAAGCTCAGGTTGAGAGACACATTAGGCCTGGTGTACTCCTGTAATCATCATTGGCAGTGATTACTGTTCGGTAATCTAAGCTTCAACTGAATCCAACATTCTTGCCTCTGCTGGAAGATAATTCAGAGGTGAAAGATGAATTCCATAATGCTGACACAAACTGGTGGTATTCATCATAGTGCTTATTCACTAAATGTCCATTCTAGCTTGAATTATATGTCCACACACTCAGTACAGCCACACGAATATTATATAATATTACTTAATTTTTAAAGACTCCATTTTAGAAAAAAATCTAATGTCTCTTTAATCGTATATTTTGAACAATGTCTGTTCTCCAGTAGTCACCTGAAACACACACACACACACACACACACACACACACACACTTTTCCTGGACCTTTTCACAGCAGAATAATTTCTCAGCATTATTAATTATGTTTCTGCATAAAACACATTTAGGGACTTTTATCCTTTGTTTACTTAGTTATCAAAATAATCAGTCACACAGCTCTTTAATAATGGGCCACTCTTTAATAGGTGAAACAGAGCAGCTGTGTTCAAAAAATACCTCTAGTTCACTAGTAAGTTACTAACTCTCTTTTTTTTTTTTTTTTTTTTTTTCCTTTGAGACAGAGTCTCGCTCTGCCACTCAGGCTGGAGTGCAGTGGTATGAGCTTGGCTCACTTGCAACCTCCACCTCCACCTCCCAAGTCTCGAACAATCCTCCCACCTCAGCCTCCTGAGTATCTGGGACCACAGATGCGCCTGGCTAATTTTTTCTATTTTTGGTACAGACAGGGTTTCACCATGCTGCTCAGGCTGGTCTCAAACTCCTGAGCTCAAGCAATCTCCCTGTCTTGGTCTTGCAAACTGCTGGGATTACAGGTGTGAGCCACTGTGCCTGGCCCTTACCAACACTCTTAAAACTTGAGCTAATTTCTTTCCTTTCATGAGATTTTATGGTCTGACACTGCAACTTATTACCTTTTCTTCCTTGAGAGTTTCCAAATACCAAAACAACAATCTGCTCAACAAACAGAAGAATTCAATAAATGTTCATTGATCACCTAGTAGTACCTGCAAAGAGACCCTGTGCTATTATACACAGAGTTATTAGATTCAGACAACATGCTTCACCAAAAAAAAAAAAAAAAAAACCTAAGGGATGGTTTCAGATTCTGCCTGTGTCTTAGTTTCAGTCATGTTTGGTATATATTGCCAAGTGGCTATATTTTATATCCCCAACTAGAATACAAGTTTTTGGAGATCATACTCTATGTCTTATTACTGCACAAGACAGTGCAACGCATAAAATATTGTCACCTACAACTGAAAGGATTCCAGTGAGGCTAAATGATGATTAGCTGTGTAAAACCCCACTATTCCATACATTGTATGTGCTTACAATGTTAGCTTATCCTCCTCTTCAGCAGCAAATATCTTCTAGGTGAACAGTAATCAAATAATAGTAAGGCTAACAGTCATGAGTATTTGTTTACATGTCCAATACTGTTCTCAATATTACAGTATCCAAAGATTTCATCCTTGCGATAACACTAAGGGGTGCTATTATTATTATTCCCATTTTCAGATGAGAAAACTTGCCTAAGGCTATCCAACTAATAAACGAAAAAGCCAGGAATTAAACCCAAGCCAAACTGACCCCAGAATCCAATCTAAATTACTGTCTTCCCAAATTAGAGGTGTCACCACCAGACAGAAAAAGAAATACAGTCCAGGTAGAGGTTTCACCTCTGTAATTACAGGGCTCCTTAGTCAATTTTTTCTAATTTTTGACACATATCTTCCCAATTTTCCTGGCAAAAACCTCCCTTGAGTGGAGACCACTGACTGTGGTGAGTTTATGTTGTGGTTTGGTAATGTGTACAAACTGGGAGGAGGATGAGACCAGAAAACCCCTTTTGCCCATAGCATGCCACAAATTGAGGACTGAGTCAGTGCATGCTGCTGACAGGCAAAGAGCCAGCTCGGCCTGAGCAGCAACATGCAGGGACTGCATGTGACACCAGACACCCTTTCCAAAGCCACTACCTTCCTCCTTCCCCACAAACCTCTTCATCTCCCACCAAAGTCCTGAAGCTTCACCACAGGATCAAGTAATCCCCCTCTAAGCCACATCTCGTAAATGACAGTCTAATTTCTCCCACGTGTCATTTTTCACATGAATGTTACTATGGTCTTGGCTGTACTTAACCAGAGTTCAGGGTCTGATGGTTTATCTACAGAGACAACGTGACCACAGAGAAGAGCCCGTTTCCATTGCTACCTGAAAGACAGATCCACCAACACAATGTTCACCACTTTCTCACACAGGGCTAAATGGGACTCAAGGAAAGAGCCCACGGTCAAACGTTTCCTGGGTTGAATTGAGGTGGTGGGTTCCCATACAGAGCACAGCACCATCAGATTCACAAAGCCAAATGCCTCAGTATGATGATATGAAAAGATGACAAGCTGCACACAATGTTCAAAATCTAAATTCGAAGGTCACTTCCCACTCCCTAAATAGTTTTATCCCCCAAAAGTCACTTTAGAATCATCTTTCCACTTTTATTCCATATTTGTAATCTGATTTTAATGATCCCGGGGTAGGCCATTTTTTTAAACTCCAGACAGGTTCTGATTCATCTATACAACAAAGCAATATGCAGTGTTAATAAAAGACTAAGAGAGCAAACCAGTATGTGTTCAATGTAATGGCAGTTTAGATTTTTTATTTCAACTGGCAATCATTCTGACATCAAGGTTAAATTGTCCTAAAAAAGAAAAAAAAAATCACGCCTCGTTCCAAATTTGGTAATTCAAGACAAATTGAATTATTCTCATGTCTACCTGTGGCAAAACAAGAAATGACTTTACATCTCAGAAATGTTAGTATGAACGATTAAATTCATAAAAACAGACATGGCTTAAGTTTTTATTTTACTACTTTGAAGTTGTAATATATTCATTTTCCTGGTATTTTTACTTAAAATATCTTTTTTTTTTTTTCTTAAGGACTCTTCACAAGTACTTTTGATAGAGTGGTATAAAATTATCCTATTCCAATGACCATAATATGAAAATCATTTTGCCAGAAAACATCCTAGAAGTTTCCCTCATTTTAGGTACTTGGGATTATTGTCATAAACTGAGGACCATTCAACAATGTTTTGAAGATATATACTATTCTATTCAGAGGACAAGGCATATATTCAGAAAAATGCAAAAATATTCATCTTTTCTCAAACAATTCCAGTATTAAATTCATCTAGACCCACTGATTCACTCAATCTATTTTTTAAGTTTAGTTTACAATATGATATTATTTTTGCCCTCATCCCTTCTTTGCAACACCCCACCCATAAGGGAAAAGAAACAGAGATGAATGAATAACAAAATCGTACACAAATAAAAATGAAATATTTTCTGATAACTAGCATGTCAGAGTAGACAAGTTATTTTTTTCCACTATCACTTTCTTACATGATCTGCAGCAAAATTATGTTGCCTCTGTTTTATGAATCATCAATACATCATAGCCTAGCCTTTTTCGTATATAATAGGAAAAATATTGCAGATTATAACTACCGTTTTTGACATGGAGATATTTTAAATTCAGTTTTATGACATGCTTATGTTCTTTTCATCACTGAATAATTGCTCACTTCCAATACTAAACCGGTATTTCTTTAAACAAAGTCCGTGTTACTGCACTAATGGTAACTTTAGGATTTGGAAGGAAAAGGATCACAACTGATAAGCAAATGCAATGACGAGCACTGACAAAGACTCAACATTTATTAGAAGGCAATTGCTAGAGAATGTGGCTTTAATTGTGCATACATATTTTTATTCATTAAGATGAATAACCAATAAAATCCCACACTATGGTGTCCCAGCCTCATAACACATTAATAAAGTTTCTTAAAGGTTTTGGCAGGGGGCCAGCACAGTCCATTAACTCTTTGCAAGTTGTAAAAAGAAGTAAAGTCATTTCAGTGTGTTTTGTGGTTATGAATGAAACAGCAGGCAGCCTGTATGGAAACGTCACTTTGGATATGGTATTGGTAATGGACGCTTTGCTGCGCAATCAGAACAGTGTGGGGAGAAGTTAATGCATCCTACCACAACCCCAGCCCAGCGCACTGAAAAGCTAATTTACTTCAAAGTGGAGGGAAGAGAGCAGAGGACTACAAGTTTGGAAGATCTATTTATTTTGCTAATAGGCTGTCACATTGCCTCTGGGTAAACTTGCCCACTGTGAAACCCAAAATTACAGAATACATTTTAAGTGACTAGAACTGCTTTTCCTGATTACTTTTTTTCCTAATAAAACCTGGTTGCTTGGGCTTTCACTTGGTGAGTGCTGGATCATAAATTACAAAAATGCTTTTCATTTAATACAAGAAGCAAAATTCTATCCTTTGTACTTTTTTGTTTTACATACTTGAATTAAGTCATATAAATAACTACAACAATTGGTAGCTACGTATTTGTCTCTGACTTTGCCTAACAATTTGAATTGAAGTGCTACACATCTCCCCAAAGCTTTACAATGCCATCTGTTCTCATTTTTCATGACACTACAAACATTTTCCTTTGGAAAAAGGATTCTGTATTTTGCTTCCTTTTTAGAATGAAAACTGGAAAACTTGAATGAAACTAAATATATAGAGAAGCATCCAAGTTGTACGTGTAAAGTAGTAAATGCAGAGGGTATTTAAAACATTTTTGTGGTTAAGATCTCTACCCTTTTCATCTGTTCCACTCTAGAGATAAAAGTTCTCTTTTACTTCAAGATTTTTGCAAGAAATAATTCAAAACTTTAAAAATAACGAAAAATGAACTTAAAAAGTGATTCAAATCCTTGAGTTTGAGAACACCAAAAAAACAGAATTGCTTTACAAATTGTTTTTGGCACTTCATTTATACACTAAATACACTAAAATGCAAGTAAGTATACATACACACATGTGCACATTCTCTCACACACACACACACACACCACACACCCCTCCGTTAATCCCTAACCAAATATAAATAGCATCATTAGTCAATTACTTCTGATTGTTAAAACCACAAATTGGTTATAATGATCTGTCACTTTACATGGCTAAATAATAAAATTTCAAGCAGAAGAGATGATTACTGTAAGTACAATAGAAAACATCATTCACTATTTTAATTTTTTTTGAATTTTTACTGGAAAAAAAAAAACAGAAAGAAAATTCTTAACTTTCAAATGTAAACGTTCATCACAGTCCTAAAAGAACTTCCATTTCAAATTTCATTTGTGTCAGTGTTAATATGTATCAAAATAGTTGCATCTCTTGTACACTGTGGATTTTCTGGGAAGTTACCTTTGATTAGATGAAAGTAAAGTCTAATGAATAGGTTGAAACCATATTGAATTTCTGCTTCTCTGTATATATGATCATTTTTGTCTCTGTTTGGACTGAAAGCCAGAACTCAATAATCATTCCCTAAAAATTTAAAGTATTAATTACACACATGTATTTGTACAATGTTAAGTATCACTGCAACCTGGAAAAACTCGGGGTAAAATTAAAATTTTTCATTTAAAAACAAGACTGCTCTTAGCTTAATCCTCTATAATATTATATTCAAAAATAATTTTTCTGTGTGATTAACAGTAATACTACCTGGGCTATTTTTTAAATCTGGAATTAGAATTCAATTTTAAAAACTGCACTCAAAAAACATCCTGGATTCAGATATGAATGGATCTGGGAAGTTTCTTAAAAGAAATACATTTTATCCTAGATCAATAAGAAACAGCAAGGAAACGCATAGAAACAGGATATAGGGAATATATAAATTGGGTCTACAATGGTTAAGAAATAAAGTTAAATAAAATAATTCTACTCACTTTAAAATGACACTGTGCTGAAAAATAATGAAAATAGATAAAAGCTTTGACCACCCCCATCGTCTACCTTAAAAAAATACTAGTATAGTTACTCAAGGCATGCAACTGGACAAACTGCAATTTGAATCCAGAAGACAGAATCCAGAGCCAGGGATGAAACAAGTCAAAGGAGTTGGTGACCAGGGCAATGGCCAGAAGTCTACCCGTTTATATCAGATTCTGTGTTATCCACCCTGCGGGGCCATCTGAGAGTCTTCCCACATCCCGTGCTTCCCCAGCTGGTGGGCCCCTCCACGTCAGCCCTCTCGTGGACTCCACAAGGAAATCAGAATTGAACAGTATAGCATACTGTTATTAAAAGTGATTTGAGTTGTGACATGAATATTATACTTTCAATAAAGGAGGTATACACTTTAGAAAGCTCTTCAACCTCTAGAAAGATTGACATTTAAAAGATTAAAATGTTTAAAGAATGATCTCTCCACTGACCAGAATACCCACATCAAAATAATGTACAACTGGGTTTTATTGGTAGCTGCAATTTAGCCCATATTAAATGGAATATGGCCTTAGTGTTAAATGCAAATACGTTGCCATTTATTATAAAATAAGTGCCATCTCTAAAGGTAACTGGACATTCCTTAAAAATTAACCATTCTGACATGAAAGAGGCATAAATTAATAAATCCCTGAGAAAGCCTAGCCTATGGCTATATGAAACATCTAACTGCTTAACTTGGCAACTAAGAGACTCATATAAATAATTAGAATATTTATTTCCAATTGATGAAAGCAAAACTACTCCAATTCACTTTAAGGTTGATGAGTCACATAAACCACTCATTGATTTAATTTTACTTAGAAATTGCTCATGCACTTTTGTTGCTTTCCTGGAAGGTTATACAAATGATTATATACTTATTTAATTCTTAAACTAAATGATCTCTTTAAGGGCAACATTAAACATACTAAAGTACAGCGCACCATGTCACAACGTGCTTAAGTATCCCTACTAAAATAAAAATTAAAACAAGCTTAGAAAGCAACTAACAACTAGGTTAAATTCAATCCAAAATATAGATTTGGGAATTTCTAATAAATTTTTCCATATTGTTTGAATAGGTTCATCACTGAGTAATGGTGTGAATAATTTAGGTAACCATCTCAAAAGTTTATAATTCCTCTGGGAAAAAAAAAAAAACATGTTTAAAACTCTACACTTACAATATTTCACATAATTAATACATGTTTGCTAGATTATTGGATTTAAATTATATGATAAAAATAATACTGCTCACACTTATAGTGCTTTACAACTTACAAAACACTTTCACATAAGCCACCTTATCCTAACAACTGTGTTAGGTAGATATTACTATCCCCATTTCATAGATAAGGAAATTGAGGCTCACAGAGATTAAATGTTTTACCCAAGGTCATAGCCCTAGTAAATTCACTGCTTAGAGAATAATTAGCTTAAGTTAAGATAACAGCTACTTCCTGCTTCCCCATTCCAGTTTCAGAGACACACAAACACAATAGGCATCACATACAAAATGTGATAAAACAAAAAATTGTCCATCGATCATGTTTATGCATTACATTATTTGCCTATTTCCATTTGTACTTTTGTAAGCACTGTTTCTGAAAGGTAATATAGCATATAATTACACCTTTCTTTTTAAAATGCTATGATAATCTTCTGACTGCCTGGGAACTTTCCATGGCAGAAAGACTGGGCACAGTCAGGTAACTGGTATTTCTTGATTACCATCAACCAGTAGGTTGATCTTTGGAAAGTTACTTATTCACATGGGCCCCCAGGTTCCTTGTTAGTCACATAAGGGATCTGTAATAAACACTTCCTATGTCCACCATCCATTGTCCACAGCAGTGGTTCTTAAGCTTTAACATGCACAAGAATCACCCAGAAAGCTTGTCCTAACAGAGTTTCTGGCCCATCCTCAGAGATCTGATTTAATAGGTCCAGATAGGGCCCATGAATCTGCATTTCCCAGAAGCTCACAGGTGAGACCAATGCTGCTGGTCGTGGGACCAAACTTTGGGAACCACTGCTACACAGTAACATGGGAAACCAAAACACTTCAGAAAATGAAAATCTGATGAAGCTTTTCTCCGGAAACCTTCAGTGGTTCCCCATAGACCTTAGCATAAAGTCCAAAGTGCTAAATGAGTAACAGTATGTAGACATCCAGGTCTCCACCCAGACGCATTGCTCAGGATCCCTTTCTGGGCCTTTCCTGACACCCCAAGCTGCTGGGCTGAGTTTTATGTCCCTCCTCTGTGCTTTTTTATGTGGTTCCCTGTGTCCTAACACTGTAAGGAACTGTTATCACATGCTTCCTTGCCTCTGTTCTCAACATGCCAGAAGTGGTTTGTAAAAGTACCCCCAACTCCCACTGCTCCAAATTTAAAGGAGAAGAGTCCCCTCATTTCACCTCACATCTTTTTACTTAAGAATCGATGTAGGCTGGGCACGGTGGCTCACGCCTGTAATCCCAGCACTTTGGGAGGCCGAGGCGGGCGGATCACAAGGTCAGGAGTTCGAGACCAGCCTGGCCAATATGGTGAAAACCCGTCTCTACTAAAAATACAAAAATTAGCCAGGGGTTGTGGTGGACGCCTGTAGTCCCAGCTACTCAGGAGGCTGAGGCAGGAGAATGGCGTAAACCCGGGAGGCAGAGGTTGTAGTGAGCTGAGATCGGGCCACTGCACTCCAGCCTCGGTGACAGAGCAAGACTCCGTCTCAAAAAAAAAAAAAAAAAAAGATTCGATGCCACCTTTGGGCTATGCATCAGGTTCCGTTTCCAATATTTCTAGCAGAGCCCTCCTCAACCCTTCTTTATTACTCCCCACTCTGCTCCCCAAATAGGCCACATCCTAGCCCCCCATTAATTCCCCTTCCTGAAGAAGCGGCAGAGATAAGGAAAACCCAAAGAGAGAAGTTGCACTTCTCTGAGCACATCCCTGAATGAGGCACCAACTTCCCCTTCCCCACCAGCCTACTCTTCTCCTCACAGGTCCTGGGCATGCTCAAGGATCTCAAAGCACACAGGGCCAGTGTCAGGGGCATGGACCCATGCAGTCCCATAGAGCCCCACTTAGGTGGTCCCCATGCTGGGCTTCATGCTCTGCTATCACCATCTTGAAATTCTTAATTTTTGAATAAAAGGCCCACACATTAGGTAGCTGGTCCTGAAGGCAAATTATGGAACTGGATACATCTCAGCTCCTCGGCAAGCACACATTATCACCTCCCATTTTCACCCACACTATCTCAGCAGCACAGCTCCCAGCAGCCTAACAGAAAACTGACGCTTTCCTCTCAGAACTTGCCATACTTCCTTCCTTCACAGTAAAACAAAATCATATTATGGATTGTATCATCCTTTTTACATGAACTACCAGGAAACTTTTTAAACACATGATGCTAGTTAATCTAGCAGACAACATTTTTGAACTTGATGATCTATAAATTTGTACTGTTTCCCATATTTTGATTCTCTGTTTCTATTTCCTTGGTCCTGACTCTCTTTTCCATTGGAAATTCATCATTTATTTTACTGAATATGAATATCTTGCTGAGAGCTATTTATCCCACAATCCAGTACACACAGGAAGGAGGTATACACAGTGCAGAGAGCCATCCTATACAGTTTGAACTTAAAGAGATCTGACTTCATAAAATATGTGTATACACATGCATACCTATGCTTACATGCCCATTAAAAAAATGTGGAAACAAGAAATTTACGCTTGGGAGCAAGGGCCAAAGGAGAAACAAGGGGAAGGAAGAGATTTACTTTTCATTTTTACCTGTATATAGTATTTAATTATTTTCTGTAAGTATATTACTTATAATTTTTCAAAGTAAATAGCTTGGTAAAATGATCTTCTGTCAAGCTCATTAATTGGGTGCTTAGCAGAGCAAGAAATGGAAAAATAATGGCTAAAGCAGTTATTACTTAATCTCCAAAGACACCAACTTTCACATCAGTTTCTCACAGACTGTCTAGCATATTGTAACCGAAGAAAAAGAGCAGGCATAAATACTCAGAACAATAAACTTGAAAAATGTAACCTCTGGTATACAATTAATGGCATTAAATGAAAAACAGTGAAAATGAAAACCTTCAACATCTGCATATACTACGACTATGTTAAGAAGAAATAATTATTAAAAGTTAACTAATGAATAAGTAAAAGTTTGCGTATTTGGGGGTAAAAAATTGTCAGAAAGCAAAAAGATATATTGTCCTGAAAATCCTTGCTTATTCTAAATTTAAAATGCACCTTGATTCTTTTGCAAAGAAAGTTGAAAGTATGTCATCAAAAAGTCATTTTTAAAAACTACTACTTAAAAAGTGATCAGATAATTTACAAAGATTATTCTCAAGAAGTCAGATAAAGATAAAGATGTCCCATTTGTTAACAGTGTTTTTTGTTCTTCCGGATAATGTACTGAAAATGAGTCTAGCTTCCTATGGTATGCATAGCTTCCTCTGTAATACTCCAATTGTATTACCAAAAGCAAACATTACTTTTGTTATCAAAGCAAATTTAATAAAGAATTTTCAACTATCTTGTCCACTCACTTGCTTTGTAATCCAGATAAATGACTCCACATCTCCAAGCTTCTTTCATCATCTTGTAAAAGGCAAATAGTAATCTCTCCCAAGAAGCACTGTACTGAGGATTAATTGAATTGCTTTATGTAAATTCTCAGCACGATACCTTGTTCATGGGGGGTGTGCAATAAATAGGAGATATAATCATCATCACTCTTAGTAATGACGAAAAGCTGGTGTATTTTCAATTCTATTGCATACAGTAAAATTTAAATTTAGTTAAAAATAATGTTCAATATTAAAAAATAACAAACTTCATAACAAAAGATAGGTTGGCAATGGCTACCTTAGAAGCTACCTAATTGCCTGGTCACAATTTTTTCTTCGTGTATTTTTCTAAAATAAATTTAATTAATAACAAACTATATAAATAATTTTAACTGATAATCATGTTCAAAGAAATAAAATTTGGCCCTTAGGCTGAGCGTATCCCACAGGAAAGGTATGCACTAACATGGTGGCGTGTATTAGTTTATGAAGTCACTTTGCTAGCCACTATTAAGTCTCTGTGTGGATGAGGTAGAAACTAAAAAAGCTCTGGTTTGAGAAAGGCCAGAAGCAGGAGCAAGTGGGTTCTGCCTAGGTGCGTCTGTATCCACAGGTAAGAAGGAAGGTTCTCCATTGTGTGTGTGTGTGAGTGTGTGTGCGTGTGTGTAGCATTGAAGATAGGGTGAGGCCCTACAAAAGAGAGTGAATCTCAGAAGAGAGACGCTGGAGAGATGCTGTGTCCTCCAAAGGACTCATGCCACCACAGTCACCATGCCCAGGTCAGGTCTACATAACAGCCACTTCAATTCCATCTTGGCTCAAGGCTATGCTGACTTTGCCAAAATTGCTTTCAATCGAATTTTCTAAAAGAAAGGAAAATGAGCATACTTTTCTGCTGAAAACTGTTGTCAGGCCCATAACTAAAGCCATTTCATACAGAATACCCTGGCCAATGTTTAGCACATGGTGCTTTACACTGAAAACTTTAAAAGCTACAACAGCTATCCCTATCCATCTTCTAAAATAATGTTGTAACAGCATTAGTAAATGATGAATAATGTTTGAACAGTGTCTATTAGGGAGGACTTAATGAAATAAAGTGGAAGGATGTGAAATGACTAACATTTGAATTCATAAGCATGTTATACCCCAAAACCATATTTTTGGTACAAGGTGACCATTTTGATCAATTTCCTGATGATACTTAAAGAAAGAATAGCATTAATTTCTAAAGCTTCCAAATAATAACTTTTTCCCAGGTTACAGCTTTTATATATGTTATATGCAACTCACACTAATTCACACGTATAGCAGATAGAATCTAAATTAGATCTTCTAATAAATTATTTCCAGAATGGGCATGAGCAACCAAAAGATAAGATATAAATTATCTAATTATTCAATAATGCTAGGAAATTCTTTAAAAAGATACAAACTGGGCCAGGCACAGTGGCTCACGTCTATAACCCCAGCATTTTGGAAGGCCAAGGTGGGTGGATCACCTGAGGTCAAGAGTTTGAGACCAGCCTGACCAACATGGAGAAAACTTGTGTGTACTAAAAATACAAAATTGGCCGGGTGTGGTGGCACATGCCTGTAATCCCAGCTACTTGGGAGGCTGAGGCAGAAGAATCACTTGAACCCAGGAGGTGGAGGCTGTGGTGAGCTGAGATTGCAACATTGCACTCCAACCTGGGCAACAAGAGTGAAACTCCGTCTCAAACACACACACACACACACACACACACACACACACACACAAACTAAGCAAAATCTAAATTTATATTATTTTGGAAGACTCATCAAAAGTCCTGCTCCAAACAGTCATATTGCTAATTATCTCATTTAAGATATTACTTCACCATATCAATACTGATTTACTTATTATTTTATACTCTGTTTCTTTCCCCTAAAGACTTGAGAACACTCACAAAAAATACTCCCGCCACTGAGATAAAATAAACAGGTAAGTAAATCTGGGTAAGAATTAAGGTAAGAAAATAAATATACATGGGCAGTGGTAGGGCACAAAAATGTAAGCTTTTAGGTCCCTGATCCTTTGCCAGTAAAGCTGTACTTTCTGTCCCAGGCTCAGTTTCTTCCGTGTTCGCTGGGAGTTCCTGTATTACTCTGTAGATCTCATCGAACTTTTAAGAAGGCAGTGGTTGCTTTTCCTAGCAAGGGAATAAGAATAATGAGGTGAGATCTCCAAGGTGGCATTTGGAAGGCATACTGCTTCCCAGAGGAAAAATACTGAAGAAAAAGGCCAGTTGTAAAGGAAATAGGGACAGACATTATCACCATATTGAAGCCAAATAGAAAATAAAAATACTTTTTTTAAGTTTAAAATTCTTTTGTTTCCATGATATACTTGAGTCTGACTCCAAATAACAACCTCAAAACCCTATTTCTGTTTTCAGTGCTTTCCTGAACTAAGTGTTTTCCCTCAAGTAGCACCAATAAAACCCAGATTCCACCCACTGGCATTCTGTCCAAGCCAACACAGCTTTAATAAGGTGCTTAAAAAAGACTTTGCATGCATTAATGTGAGACACTGAAGGTGCAGGGCAAACAGCAATGCACTCTTGTAGAACTCCAAGTTGGGTTTCTAACCTCCCGAGAGACTGATGACTATAGATGTCACCCAATCAATGAACAAATGAATTTTCTTCAGTTTGTAATACTGTATTTTGCTATCTGGCTTACTGGGAATTTTACCAAGGGTCAAAAGAGGCTATTACTACCAACCAGATTTGGTTGGGGGTGTGGCATCTGAAATGTACTCTTTTCCCCAGGAGTTGAAATTGGAAATGTACTTATTTAAATGCATTGGCCTTGATCATAGTGGATGCCTAGATTTCTATTAACTTTTAGTCTTGTAAGTCCAGGTAATTTCAGTTATTGATCTGCCCTCCTTTCAACTTCTCCATCATCAAAAGACATTTATTAAGTACCTATTTGTTTATCTTACTCTCAGAGGTACCACATGGAGAGATTTCTGAAGAAACACTTCTTGCCCTCTAGGGAACTTAAAATCACTTCTCTCCTGGTCTCCTACCAGCTTTAACTTGATACCATTAAATAGTTGCCTCATTCTCCTACTGCAAAAACATTTCTTCAGTGCTGGCTCTTCATTAAGGGGTGGCTAGTGAAACTCATGTAGATCACCCAATTTGGTAGAAACTCTGATGGCTTTAGCCCTTCATTTCTCCCAAATGCTGCACCTTCTGAAGTTTGGCACAGCCTCTGACAACTCCCTATCTGCCATGTTCAAAGGAGCTTTCCATTTGTTTGTTTTTAATTCTATGTATTTAGAACTACCAGTATTTTCAACAAGAGGACCAAATCTAAGATGCAGATAAATTATGTTACTTTGAATATTAACTATTATATATTTTGACAAATATTGCTATTTTATCTCCAGAGAAACTTTAATATAGATTCATCTTGTAGCACTAGGGTAAAAAAAAAAAAAAAAAAAAAAAGGCCTAAGTTGAAGAGATTTTTCCAAATAAGATGTAATTTAGGGTTACAATGTCAAAACTGTAAACCTAAAATTAAACTACTAACTATTTTTGTTTGCAGGCTTCTTTTCTCAAAATTACAACTGCACTACATTTGTTGCAAAAGAACAGATTCAAGCCAGGATTTTGTTCATTCACATGTTATTCCTGCTTTACACGTATTTTATGGAGGAGTTACTTTTGCTGGCATTTTTTTTGTTTTGTTTCTTTTACTAAATGGTGAGTAATGTTAGAGATAAATGTAACTGCCTACAAACACTCCACGGCAAAATTTGGAAAGAAAGCTTGAGTAAGTAACACTACATCTGATGGGATATAAGAAATTAAGAGTTCTTCAGATGACAAGAAAGTAGCATATTCTTTTTAACACAATGGAATTAAAGCTATGGTGAATAAAGCAATGTATTAAGAATCCTCTGGAAAGCCAATATCTTGAATCATTACATCAGAATCTAAACTGTGACCCTTATAACAAAGCTTCCATCCCTGGGAAATCGAAGAACTTCACTATGAAAGGATGGAACCACACCAAAAACACTTTTCCAACTTCAATCTTGGGAGGGCATCAAAGCAACAAGCCCTCATCCCTGGTAAATTGTAATCTGGGCGTGCTACACTTTCTTCACGTTGAGCCAAAGAATTTCTTCCCAACAACAGGCTGTGGTCTGATGGGCTCACCTTTCCAGGTGGAGAGAAAGCAAAATCAGGAACAATATGCCCTGAATTCTCTTCATCAAGGATTATCAGACATCTGTTTTAAATTTTAATCTCATTAGTTATTATTGATAACAATGACAATGTAGATCCATTGCAAAGGCTTATACCACAAAGAAAACACAACTCTTTCTAATTAGTACATGCTTCATAAACAAGGCAAAGGCGCCTCTCTGAAGCTATTTTAAAGCCCTTGTTGTGGTTCACAGGCTCAGAGAGAGATGCTTTGAATTCTGCTTCCATGTATTGTACTAGGAGAAAGCCATGGCATTCTCCAAATATTATTGCGAGGCATCTTTACCACATGGCAGGATTGTTCTGGGCATGGGGCCCCCTTTTGACCATACCTACAGCACCAAGGAAACCAGGAGTCCTGCCTGGGAGCCCCAGTTTCTTCTCCGCTGTCTCTCTGGATGCTGGACTTGCAGTCTCCTCAACAGTGGATCACAGCCCATAGTTCTCATATCTTTTTAAACCCATCAGTCCCACACTGTCAACCTCGTAATCTTCACCTCCCCTTCACTTTCTCCTCTTCCTCCTGCCCTCTCCCTTATTTGCCTTTCTGAAAACCCCCTTCATCAAAGTGTAACTTCCTCGGGGAGAACTGCAAAGAATCAGCCCAGTGCAGATGAGGTTCCACCACCCAAAGTTTCTGCTCTACAACCAGTGAAATCAATCTCCCTACACACACACACACACACACCCCACATCCCATCTTCATCTTCCTATTCCTCTCAGCCCCTCCCAAGGAAAGTTTTCTGCTCTGAACTACGTTATATCCTACCTACTAGCCCATCTACTCCCTTACCTCAAAAGTCTGAACCCCTCTAAGGCCTCAATCAGCAGCAAGATATTAAACTCTGCATCCTCAGGTCAAGCCAAGCCAAATGTTGATATACCAGGAGTCTCTGCCCCTCTGACCCCAGCTTCTGGTTGATATTCCTACATTTCACTTGAAATTCAACATCCTCTTCCTTACAATCTGACTACTTCCCCATATCGCAAAGTAAAAGCCTTGTAGAGCTTTAAAAGTTAACCGCTCTACCTAAATTCCAGATTCTGAAGTTTCCTATTCCTTGAATAATACTGCAAATAGTTACTAAGATGCCATACTGATTATGCGGCAGAAACTATGCTAAACATGC
>NW_012104076.1:145578-148825 GCF_000951045.1 Mandrillus leucophaeus
TTTGTTGCAAAAGAACAGATTCAAGCCAGGATTTTGTTCATTCACATGTTATTCCTGCTTTACACGTATTTTATGGAGGAGTTACTTTTGCTGGCATTTTTTTTGTTTTGTTTCTTTTACTAAATGGTGAGTAATGTTAGAGATAAATGTAACTGCCTACAAACACTCCACGGCAAAATTTGGAAAGAAAGCTTGAGTAAGTAACACTACATCTGATGGGATATAAGAAATTAAGAGTTCTTCAGATGACAAGAAAGTAGCATATTCTTTTTAACACAATGGAATTAAAGCTATGGTGAATAAAGCAATGTATTAAGAATCCTCTGGAAAGCCAATATCTTGAATCATTACATCAGAATCTAAACTGTGACCCTTATAACAAAGCTTCCATCCCTGGGAAATCGAAGAACTTCACTATGAAAGGATGGAACCACACCAAAAACACTTTTCCAACTTCAATCTTGGGAGGGCATCAAAGCAACAAGCCCTCATCCCTGGTAAATTGTAATCTGGGCGTGCTACACTTTCTTCACGTTGAGCCAAAGAATTTCTTCCCAACAACAGGCTGTGGTCTGATGGGCTCACCTTTCCAGGTGGAGAGAAAGCAAAATCAGGAACAATATGCCCTGAATTCTCTTCATCAAGGATTATCAGACATCTGTTTTAAATTTTAATCTCATTAGTTATTATTGATAACAATGACAATGTAGATCCATTGCAAAGGCTTATACCACAAAGAAAACACAACTCTTTCTAATTAGTACATGCTTCATAAACAAGGCAAAGGCGCCTCTCTGAAGCTATTTTAAAGCCCTTGTTGTGGTTCACAGGCTCAGAGAGAGATGCTTTGAATTCTGCTTCCATGTATTGTACTAGGAGAAAGCCATGGCATTCTCCAAATATTATTGCGAGGCATCTTTACCACATGGCAGGATTGTTCTGGGCATGGGGCCCCCTTTTGACCATACCTACAGCACCAAGGAAACCAGGAGTCCTGCCTGGGAGCCCCAGTTTCTTCTCCGCTGTCTCTCTGGATGCTGGACTTGCAGTCTCCTCAACAGTGGATCACAGCCCATAGTTCTCATATCTTTTTAAACCCATCAGTCCCACACTGTCAACCTCGTAATCTTCACCTCCCCTTCACTTTCTCCTCTTCCTCCTGCCCTCTCCCTTATTTGCCTTTCTGAAAACCCCCTTCATCAAAGTGTAACTTCCTCGGGGAGAACTGCAAAGAATCAGCCCAGTGCAGATGAGGTTCCACCACCCAAAGTTTCTGCTCTACAACCAGTGAAATCAATCTCCCTACACACACACACACACACACACCCCACATCCCATCTTCATCTTCCTATTCCTCTCAGCCCCTCCCAAGGAAAGTTTTCTGCTCTGAACTACGTTATATCCTACCTACTAGCCCATCTACTCCCTTACCTCAAAAGTCTGAACCCCTCTAAGGCCTCAATCAGCAGCAAGATATTAAACTCTGCATCCTCAGGTCAAGCCAAGCCAAATGTTGATATACCAGGAGTCTCTGCCCCTCTGACCCCAGCTTCTGGTTGATATTCCTACATTTCACTTGAAATTCAACATCCTCTTCCTTACAATCTGACTACTTCCCCATATCGCAAAGTAAAAGCCTTGTAGAGCTTTAAAAGTTAACCGCTCTACCTAAATTCCAGATTCTGAAGTTTCCTATTCCTTGAATAATACTGCAAATAGTTACTAAGATGCCATACTGATTATGCGGCAGAAACTATGCTAAACATGCATTACCTGACCCAGAAATCATAAGAACGCTATAAGGTATAAATAGATTTGGTTGAATCACACAATATTTGTAATATTCAGCTACATTTAACCCATGAAACAATTATTTTGTATTTATATGTACATTATTATTAGCTCCATTTTACAGTTAGAAAAACTGAGGCTAATGAGACAAAGTATCTTCCCCAAAGTCACACAGCTCAAGTATATAAGACCCCAAGGCTCACAGCCACCATACCACACTGTCCCTCAAGCTTATCTTACTCCCCAATTTTGCACAGAGCTGGTCCTGTCTGCTGACCTTTACTTAAGTAATGCTCATGTCCTCTCCATAACTTATTTTAACAGCCAGGGTAAGACCCACATTCTCCCATGAAGTTGTCCTGACAAATTCCAAGCCAAGCTGGCCCCAGCCTCCCTTGGAATCCATAGTATAATTGAGCAAGCTGCCCTTCTTATGCCCTGTATGCCAGCTAATCATTCTTTACCAGTGAGTCATCTCTTCTCAAACTGAACTGCTTGGTTGGCAAAGCTAAGAAACTCTGGTAAGTATGTCATTTTCCCTTTCTGAACCACCATATCTCACTTATTAAATGAGGGTGTTAGAAAAAGACTACCCTGTTTTAGAGAAAGCATTAGGAGCCTGTCTGCTTAGCACTACCCTTCATTACCTTTCCCTCCGCAAAGCACAAAGGAAGCAAATCTTGGCTGAATTAGGAGGTAGCAAGTTGTCAAGTTCTCCTTTTGATCCTTGGATCCCCATTTCCAATACATTGGTCCTCTCAGATATTTTGATATTGCAAAGACTTCCTCCCTTGTCAACTGTTTCCAGTCCTTCATCTAAAACACTTTCTACCCACTAATAGAAACTTTCAAGAACACAGCTTGGAACATGTAACTTCCTTGTTCAAACACTGGCAGAAGCTCCCCATTATCTACCATGAAAGGCAGAATTCTAAGACAGTCCCTAAGGCTTCCTGCACCCTAATCTACAAGCCCTGCACCTACTGAGGAAATCCATTGCATCGGATGGCATTCAGGGTCCTTAAGGGTCATTTTCTTGATTCCAGGCTCAGCTTACCTGACACTAATTCAGGCATCTCACGTTCCAGGTGAGCTGGTAATCTGAGCCTTTGCCCATGCTACTTCCCAGGCAAATCTGTACTCTTTATTCATTAAGTTTAGAAATCTGCATTCCAAGACCAGGTGCAGTGGTTCACACCTGTAATCCCAGCACTTTGGGAGGCCAAAATGGGAGGATCAGTTGAGCCTAGGAGTTCGAGACCAGCCTGGGCAACAAAGTGAGACCCCATTGCTACAAAAAATTAGCCAGGCATGGTGGCACACACCTGTGGTCCCAGCTACTTAGGAGGTTGAGCTGGGAGGATGGCTTAAGCCCCGGGAACTCAAGGCTGCAGTGAGCCATGATCACACCACTGCACTCCAGCCTGGGCAACAGAGTGAGATCCTGTCTCAAAAA
>NW_012104076.1:149272-211922 GCF_000951045.1 Mandrillus leucophaeus
GGAGGGAGGGAGGGAGGGAGGGAAAGCGAGAAATCCACATTCCTTGCAGACCAGCTCAAACATCCTTCTTTCCTACTCTTTGGACTCAACATTAATCTATTTCTTCTTTCCACTGCTCCCTCAAGACATTACCTGGAATTCTATCTAGTGGGTTATGCAGCTAAATCGGGGGTGTCCAATCTTTTGGCTTCCCTGGGCCACACTGGAAGAAGAATTGTCTTGAGCCACACATACACTAACACTAACGATAGCTGATGAACTTAAAGAAAATCGGGAAAAAAATCTCATAATGTTTTAAGAGAGTTTGCGGATTTGTGTTGGGCTGCATTCAAAGCCGTCCTGGGCCGCATGCAGCCTGCAGGTCATGGGTTGAACAGGCTTGAGCTAAATAAAAGCTCAGAGAGGGCAGGTGCTATGCACAGATGATAGAGCAGGGACTTCCTGACAGAAATCTACAGCAGGGGCACACTTACGATTCCCCCAAGTCACTGAGCTGACCTACTCTGACCTGTCCTCGCCTTACTGATAAGTGACTACTACATAATACTCCAGTTCAGACTCATGATACTAATAACTTCTCTACTGCATTGCTTTTCTGAATTGCAACCTATTTGTAATAATTTTAACAAGTCCAATTCTCACCCATTAGAAACAAATTTAAATAGAACAAAGCTTAAAAATTAGCATTCCAATTTTTTAGGGCATTTATCTATAAAAATGTAGAAACCACTAATTATTTAATAATTACACTGACTCTTTTTATAACTCAAGTTCTCCTCTTGTTGTGTAATTCAATAGGAGATCAATCAAAAGGTAAATTTCTTGAGAAATCATGCTTTCCCTCAATGTGTAAAAGAGGAAGAAGGGGGGAAGATGTGTTACGTGACTGGTTAGAGGCCAACCTAATTTCAAGGAAACGCAAACGCAGAAAAATCTTACCAGCTGTAGTTCAATTCCTCTAAATATACTAAATCAAAATCTAATAAGGAAATGGAAATACCTGTGATTGATAGAGAAGTACAATACTAGGAATCCACCTGGTCTCCTCAAGGGCAATGGTTTGTTTCCTTCTCAGCCACCCTATATCCTATCAGCCACCCCCACCGCCCACTACACTCTAGTTGGCCAAGAAGTCACTGAGAGCTGTCCTGTGTATCTTCTCAAATTTTGTCCCTCGAGCAAATAGGATTCCCCCTGCCTTCCAAAATAATCTAAAACAATATTAAAAGAAATAAGATCACAACAAAATAAAACAAATAATAAAATGTCCCTCATCCAATTACACTATCCAATCTCCCCATTTATTATGTTTTCCTGAACATTCAACAGCTTTTAAGATATTTCTGGCTGACCCAGAAGGCCATATTCAACACACAAAAAGGTGGAAAACAAGTGATAGGCTACACAGAAAATTATGCCATCATTTGCTGAGGCTTCTGTTCACTAAGATCACACGTATTTTTCAGTTTCCACATGATGTTCTGTGTAGAAACCATATATCCCTAATATTGGAAGACCATGATGATCTTATCACTAAAAATTAACATTTTTAACTAAAGAGAATATTTAGATTGAAAGTGTCCTGAGAAAAATCAAGGTGTAGAGGATCACAGTTGAATGTTCTGCCCTATCTTAGTCTCTTCCAGAATGATGTACATATACATGGGCTCCACATACATGAATTCAACCAACTGTGGAACAAAAATATTCAGAAAACAATTCCACAAACTTCCAAAAAGTAAAACTCCAATTTGCAGCACACTGAGTACTATGCTGAATCCACTCAAATGAAGTGATATGTAGGCACTGTATTAGGTATGGTAAGTAGAGATGAATTAAACTATATGGGAGGATGTGCACAGGTTACGAGCAAATACTATGTCATTTCATACAAAGAACTTGAGCATTATGGTGTTTGGTATCCCCAGTGGGGCCTGGGGTTGGGGGCAGTCCTAGAACCAATTCCCCCAAAATACCATAGGACGACTGTATTTTCCATTGTCATATTTTCTTTACCTCTAAAATAGAAATACGGTATCTTCCCTGAGAGGGTAAGTGGTTTTTCAATTTTATAAATTTTCCTTTGAAATAACTTTTTACTTTTACTTCTTATAGGAGAGCACATGACATTTACTTTCTTAGCAAATTTCTAGTATACATTACACTATTGTTAACTCTAGTCCTCAACTTTTGCATTAAGTCTCAATGCTTATTCATCCTACAAAACTGCAATTCTGTACCCTTTGACCAAGATCTCTGCATTCCTCCACCTCCCCACCTAGGTTAGCACATTCTACTCTGCTTCTAAGTATCCAACATTTTAAAATTCCACATATAAGTGAGAACAGAATATAAGTGAGAACATAAAAGTGAAAACAGAAGGCATTATTTAGAACATAAACTGTAGCCTCATTTTTAAAATACATTTGATTTGGATATCCAAGAATCTTTTTATCTCAAGAATGCTATAAAAAAATAAATAAATATAAATCCCATTCTTAAGAAGACAGTGATTGTTTGTTACTAGGTTCATCCTTACAGTACATTCTTCCTCAAGAAGAGAATAGGTAATATGATAGATTTGAAAGCAATGATTGAGCTTGGGCTGAAACGAAGTGATGGATTGTGCCTGGAATTTTTTTATTTAATGGCTTTAGATTTCGGATAAGATTTCATTTTATGGAAACAACATGAAAAATCATCATTGCTTATAATATTAAAGTCTGATATAGAAAGTAATAGTAAGTTTTCCAGCATAGGCATGGGGCTTAAAGGGATATTAGACTCTATCAAAGTATCAGGATTCACTCTCAACTTTACTAGAATTCTCCAGAAGAAGAGCCAAAAGAAAAAAATTCAGAAATACAGAACAAAATATTTAAAGACCCAGGCCAAATGTTTTTTAATAATTTTTTTCTTTTATGCTGAATGTATATATAATATTTTGTTATTCTGATGAAACATATGTTATTTCCTTTTGAGTGAATCAAATTTCAATAAAATTTATTGAAATATGATTTAGAACACTGATCAGGTAAAATTTTTAACACTAATTCAGATTTAATTATTACAGTTTTTAATTCCCTGTCATTGTTAACTACAGCATCAACAGAATAATGAATTGGGAAGGTATGTACTACACAGTTTAAAGAACATTTTTTTTCCTAAAATCTAAATGATGATAATTTGGCTTTGTAACACAGGCTGAAAATATTTATCCATTGAGATATGGATCATCTCCCTTTTAACAAGCTAATAAACAATATTTGGAGAACTTTTTTTTTGGCTAAAGTCTATTAGGTAAAACAACCATCAACAAAAACAATGAGGCTAGGCACAGTGGCTGACCCCTATAATCTCAGCACTTTGGGAGGCTGAAGCAGGAGTATCACTTGAGTCCAGGAGTTCGAGACCAGCCTGGAAAACATAGTGAGATCTCCATCTCTACAAAAAATAAAAAATTGGCTGGGCAGGGTGGCATGCACCTATAGTCCCAGTTACTCAGGAGGCTCAGATGGGAGGATCTCTTGAACGCATGAGGTGGAGCCTGCCGTGTGCCATGATCATGCCACTGTACTCCAATCTGGGCAACAAAGCAAGACCCTATCTCAGAAAAAAAAAAAAAAGCAATTAATATATAAGCATATTAGTCTTAAAAAATACTTCTTAGGACCTTTATTAATATAAGCATATATTTAAAAATTAGTCCAGATAATTGCTAATCACATTTTAAAAATAAATATTAGACTAATACAGCCAAAGAAACCTTAGAAATAAACAACCGTAGTTATTCTGGTAATTCTGTCTTTTCGATGGACTAATAATTAAAAACACCTTTTTTGTTTGGATTCCAAATGGTTTCCCAATTTATCATAAACTCACATGGGTGGGGAAGTTGCGGAAGAGAGTAAGAAATCTTGGCCAGGCACGGTGGTGCACACCTGTAATCCCAGCATTTTGGGAGGCCGAGGCGGGTGGATCATCTGAGGTCGGGAGTTCGTGACCAGCCTGACTAACATGGTAAAACCCTGTCTCTAACAAACACAAAAAAATTAGACGGGCATGGTGGTGCATGTCTGTAATCTGAGCTACTTGGTAGGCTGAAACAAGAGAATTGCTGTACCCAGGAGGTGGAGCTTGCAGTGAGCTGAGATCACGCTGTTGCACTCCAGCCTGGGCAACAAGAGCGAAACTTCATCTCAAAAAAAAAAAAAAAGAAAAGAAATATTTTCTAAACGTGCAGAAAACTACTACCCATTTTAAAAGCTAATTTATCAATTCAAAAATTTCTGCCACCTATCATTGTCTAAACGGATTCCCAGTTTGCTGGTGAGATCTTATTTTTAGACTGTGACATCCCTGAGGATACAGCCTGTGCTTTTTATTTCTAGGTCAGTATAGGGCATGAAATATTAGCAAGTACTCAAAACTATCTGTTGAATAAACAAAGCATGGATGAATTTTTTAAAAAATCAATGAATTGGAAAATATTGTTCGTGAATATCTCTCCATTGACTTGAAATACATCATACGATGGAGAAAGGCAGACCTACTTCGGATTTTCATGAATTGGATATTTTCCCTGAGCCTAAGTAATATGAATATTGGCATGAAAATTTACCACAGTACTGTAATCATGTTTTTTTAAAAAAAAATCTATTTTCTCCAATGTTGTTGATGATAATAATCACCCCTTACATATGTCGATTGTAAGCAAGCTTTTTATAAGGAGATTCACAATGTTTCACTCTAGTTCCCAATACAAACCATCAAGGTGGATACTATTACCAACCCCATCTTACAAATGAAGAAAGGGAGGCCTCAATGGATTAAATAACGTGCCCAAGTTAATACTGCTGTTTAGCTGCCGAGAGGAACCTCCTGAACCTCTGGAGTCTAAGCTCCAGCCACCGAACCTCTTAGTACTTTGAAGTAGTTCATGTCTTATTACGGTGTTAATTTAAATCAATTTTACATAATTTATTTTTATAAATATACTTTAACATCATTTTTAAGTATTTAAGTTTTTAACTCATTAAGAATTCATTTACTCTTCCTTTAATCAGATGACTCATACAACTTTGCATTTTCGATCCTTTTAAGACATATAGTAATAGTAGAAGGAATGTAAAGCTATTGTGTTAAACTACTGACTTTAAAAATAATTATATAGGAAGAGAATCATATTCATCAAAGATATTAGACTCTTGAAATAATAAACTTTATGATTTTTTCTTTTTTTTTTTTTTTGAGACAGGGTCTTACTCTGTCATCCAGGCAGGAGTGCAGTGATGCAATCTTGGTTCACTGCAGCCTCCGCCTCCCAGGTTCAAGCAATTCTCCCACCTCAGCCTCCCAAGTAGCTGGAATTATAGGAGTACACCACCATGCCCGGCTAATTTTTTGCATTTTTAGTAGAGATGAGGTTTCACCATGTTGGCCAGGCTGGTCTCAAACTCCTTACCTCAGATGATCTACCCGCCTCAGCCTCCCAAAGTGCTGGAATTACAGGAGTAAGCCACAATTCTTAACAGTAATTCCCACTTCTAAACTACACAATGTTCCACTCGAACCCATTTATAAAAGCCACACTCCATTTTAATGGTCAAAACAGTAAACATTTAATTGCTCATTTAATTTCTTTGAGCTATATTAATTACACATAAATTCAAATTGCTTATAAATTAATGTATGCTTGATTTTGAAAATATTCTGATGAAAAAGCTTCCTTCCAGACTTTACCACTACATAAGAAAGGATCTGATAGTTTGGCTCTTTCAGTTCATCTGAGATGTCTCTTTATAACTGTATTTTAGTTTTATTAGAGTGCGTTACTGATGTCGTTTCTCTTTCACATGAACCCAGACCAAAACTAATTTAATGCTGTGTTCCAAGTGACTCAATATGAAATTTGGAATCTTAGAAATTCCTTTATCTCTTTTACTTCTTCTAAAATTTTTAGGTAGTTGTTTTTATTATAATCATTATTAACTATAAGTATATGTATCACCTACTTGTAAAAACGCTTTGGGCAGGTTTATAGGGAAAAAAAAACAGAGGTAGAGAAATTCACTTAAACTAAGTATCAGAAAAGAAGTGCCCTAAATATCACATGAAAATCAACTACATAAGATTTCATTTTATGTTATTTTCTACATTCACATACAGGCAATCCCCAACTTACTATTGATTCATGCTCTAAAAGCTCACAAGTAAGTTAATGGTCTGGAACTCAATGAATTCTATTGAACCAATATCACATTAGGTGATCAGGTTGTTATACTAGAACGCAAAGCCCAGTTCAATCCTGAACACAACTCATCCATCATACCAATAGTACCAACAGGAACTTGGAGTCTACAGAGGGTGGCCTTATGAAGAATTATGCCAAATGGGAGATCAAGTATTTCTACAATAATTCATTCATTCATTCAGTAGACATTAATTGAGCACCAAGAGGCTGCAAGAGTGTCAGCTTTACATGTACTAATTCTGGAATTAAAAAGGCCTGGTTCCTAAATATAAACTGGAGATAAAATAATGCCTTAAATAAAATAATGTATGTAAAATTTGTGGCACATAAAATTTTTACTAATTTTAACTCTTCCTTTCTGCTGAGGAACAAAGAAGACAGAAATGGAGTTCTCAGCTTTACATAAATTCTTGAAGGAAGCCAGACTTAATTTCAAAACCCTCCTCCCTCATCATCTGCACTCCTCTCCACCTTCCCTTCCAGGCTTCAGGGCCCAGGGCAAGACCCTCAGTGAGCCAACCACCTTAGACCTCTCTCTGTTCCAGGCTCTAAAAATAACCCCTCCCAACCTGACTTTTATCCCCATCCTGCAGCCACTAACATCTGCCAGGTGATAAAGAAAAGCAGATTCAATGATGCAATCTCGGCTCACCACAACCTTCGTCTCCCAGGTTCAAGCACTTCTCCTGCCTCAGCCTCCCGAGCAGCTGGGATTACAGGCATGTGCCACCACACCCGGCTAATTTTTTTGTATTTTTAGTAGAGACGGGGTTTCTCCGTTGTTCATGGCTGGGCTTGAACTCCTGACCTCAGGCGATCCGCCCGCCTCAGCCTCCCAAAGTGCTGGGATTACAGGTGTGAGCCACTGTGCCTGGCCTGACCTAATGAATTTCTAATTAGTGGTATTTTAAAGACAGTATAAAAGAATGGTATAAAATAATTCAGGCAGAGTACAATGATAATATTTGGGGACAGGGAGCAAGCCATTCATTTATTAATTCATTCAGTTTCTATGAAGTGCCTTCTCTCTTCCTGCATAGACGTATGTCAGAGATCATGTCCTCATAGAGCTTTGAGTTCATCAGGGAAGACAGAACTTGTCCAAGCTATATGACTATTTTCAATGGGTATTAACAAATATTTGTGGAACAGAGTGAATAAAATGCTATGAAGAACCTTAGAAAGCAAAAGAAATGTGAAATAAAGGGTGCTAACAGAATACAGTGCCAAGGAAGACTTCTTTGTTGAAGGCTTCTCCTAGAATGTAAGTCCCAAGAGAGCAGAGATACAGTCTATATCCAAATCAACCCTGAATTTCAAGAACCCAGAATAATTTCTGGCACATAGTAGGCACTTAACTAAAAATACATGAAAGAGAAAAGGAAGACTAGCTTAAGCTTAGACCTGAAGGGTGAATAAAAATTAGCTGGAGGAAATGGGATTAGCAAAAGCGAAGGCATTTAGGTGGGAAAAAGTAGCACTTTTTGACAAATTTAAAGACGAAGCAGGTTGTACAGATGATGAGGCAGAAGTTCCAGACAGAAAAGTGAGAAACAAGTGTGGAGAGGTGGGTAAAATCCCGACTGAACCGGGCCTTTCAGGATGTGCAGAGAATTGGAGACTGTTTTCCTGCGGCTGACTAGCCTACTCCCCTGGAAATTCCAGCTTGGATTGAACTTTCCAAAATCATCCCTCACAACAGTTTCAAGGCAGTGGCATGTGGATTCTGGTGGTCCAAAAGGCAAAGGGGGAGTGGAGAAATGGAGTTTGCAAGGTGAGTAACTCGCGATCCTGAGCTGTAGGGGTGGAGCTGCTACTCTGTCACTAGAACAAACAACTTAAGAAATAAAAACAACAGGGATATCTGAGTCCTTGGCCTATGGTTTTTTCATGAAAAAAAAATATAAATATATATATATATATATTCGTTGAGACATTTGTTTATATGTTTAGATTGCTATCTAAGCATGTTGGGAGAATTCACTGGGAGAAAGCCCTGAAAATAGAAACTATTTGCTCCACAATTTATCTGTATGAGCAAGTATGTGTGAGAGAGACAAGGAAAGACAGAGAGAGGGAGAGAGAGGCAGTCCTGTCAGGGGGCTGACTGTAAAAGAATGGAGGATTACACACTTCACTGTTCAAGGGTGACAGAGGGAAAACGAGGCCGGCACCAAGCACGAAGCCCAATCCTGCCTGAATAAAACACTGCACATTTATGCAATCCCGGGTACCAGATATTTTATCACAATTATTTTGATTGCATAGAAAGAAAAGTGCTAAGTAAAAATTATTTACTCCAGGTCTATTATGAAAAGAACAGATTAACTCCCTAACAGTTCGTTCTTTTTGAAGGTATATTTTCTACCTTCCCAGTATGATTTATATTAATGAGAGGTTTAAAACAGGTTTTAACTTAAGAATGATTGCTGATGGTGAAGTGCAGTAATTATACACCTTATGACAGGACACGTGAATGGCTCCTCCAAGAGAACTGCATAACATGTCAAGCTAATCCTCCTTGCATAAAAAGAGAGAATACTTTGCAAGCTGGCCGATTTTAAGCTCCAGTTAACAAAAACCCTTTTTGTTGGAGTCTAAAACAAGAATGGGTTAACAAAAGCAAGGAGGAAAAAAATCTCATTTTTTCCCTTCTTCACAAAATATAGTATTACAGGACTTAAAGGTTTTGAAAGGCCACAATGTGGCTGAAAGACTTGAGAAAGAAACAAGGTCTTCGCCAACAACAACAAACTCAAAAGATCTTAAGGTAAATCACGGTCTCTTATCAGTATGGAACAGTATGATTTTACTCTAGTTTTTTGTTGCTGTTCTATTTTTGATTTTTAATGAGTCAAAGGTATAGCGAGGGAAGGAGCAACACCATGGCTAGGTAAGAATGAAATGGGTTCATGGATGTTAGGAAGAAAAAAACGTATGCCATGGTGGGCAAGTCAATAGTGTTTGTGCCGTTTCTGCATGGCTGCTTTTTCTCATACAAGAGCCACTTCTGGACAATAATGAGACCCCGTAAAGCATCTGCTTAGGGATTATGACCCCGTCACACTGGGAATGTTCAGTTAACACACAGCAGCCACGGGCTTAACTCTGTGCTTGCCTGTCTTCCTGCTGCAAAATGCACCAAATGCACAGTGGTTCTAGATTCTTCTAAATCATTTGCCACCAGGAAAGAAGATATACTCAGCTACTGACACTCCACCTACGTGCTCAAGGATAGAAAAAATTAAATAAACAAAAGCCACCAGATTTTCTTCACATCATGGAACTTGTTAAGACAAGGGAGACAGGAAGACTAAAGGTTGCCAGGTGTGAGGAATGAAGTCTGGAAGTCCATTTTAAAGTATTAGAGGGCTAAGGATCAACGTCAGTGTTGAATTCTTTTCTAAGAATTCTTTTCACCTTGGAAACTTTCAAATGAGAAATTTAAGGAGCAGAATCCTTATCTTTTTCTATGGCTCTTAAGTGATTGACAGAATCCTAAAGTGTAACAAGTTCCTATAATGAGTTGGCCTATTTAGCTTATTTTACTGAAATGTTTATTTTAATTGTTCTGCCTATGTACTATTATCTATGTACTATTATCTGTAACTATCCTAGTCTATAATCAAAGAAATCAGGAGTGCCCACAACCTATTTGCAGAGGTGCCTAAAGCAGAGTCCACAGTGGCCAGGGCTCATCTAGCAAACTGGCATGCTCAGTGGGACAGGTCAAGAGGGCGGGTCTGCCTCTGACTTCCTCCTTCTGCTAACACATGCTGCATTTGCTCTTGACAGGATAGAGCAGAAAGTCACCACTTTTTAAGAAAACCAAGGCAAAGAACAGAAAGTTTAAGTTGTGGCACTTCCTAAACCATGGATGTCATTACTGCTCTTCAAAAGATCCCTTATAGACATGTAGTTTAGCCATAAAGATAGTATGTTGTGTTGAAAATGCAAAATCACACAAATATTGCCTTAAATATTTTATTTCCAAATGTCAGTAATAATTAAACTATTTATACCCCTTCATGAGAAACTGGAAGCTGGAATTTTCAGACGTGAAGGAATTTCTCAGAAAATGATCCCAAAAATTTTCAGGAAAAACATCTAACAATTTAACCATAAAGAGCTTTGGTAAAGTCTGACGTCCAGTATTTAGCTGTTTTGCTATTATTCTTTTTTTTTGGAGATGGAGTCTCACTCTGTCGCCCAGGCTGGAGTGTAATGGCGCAATCTTGGCTCACTGCAACCTCCGCCTCCCGGGTTCAAGCAAATTGTCTCACCTCAGCCTCTCAAGCAGCTGGGATTACAGGCCCAGACCACCACGCCCAGCTAAGTTTTGTATTTTTTAGTAGAGACGGGGTTTCGCCATGTTGGCCAGGCTGGTCCCGAACTCCTGACCTCAGGTGATCCACTCGCCTCAGCCTCCCAAAGTGCTGGGATTACAGGCGTGAACAAACGGGCCCAGACTTGTTTTGTTATTATTCTTTAATAACTGTTTGCAAACTACAAATATTGAAAGGTGAGCACATGTACAAAGACAAAATTAGTAGTCTGAGCTGAAATATTGCAGTTTAATTCTAGTCTATCAATTTGATCTGAAATAATAACCCTGAGGGCACTTTTGTCACCATTAGCACTTATTCCAATATTCGAAAGGAAAAATTTTGTGTAATTTATATAACATCTTACTTATAGATGCTTTACTTATAGAAAGCACCTATCAATTATAATTAGCAAAACAGGAGTCAAGGGCATTGTTTCATTATGCTACATGTCAAGGAAAGGAGACTTAGAAAACTTCTGTGACTCTTGGAAAATCCAGGATTGAAGCCCGCCGTCCTTTGACTCATTGAACAGTCAAACCTAGGAGAAATTATCCTAAGGTAAAATGTCAGAGGATTACTCTCTAGATTGGATGGCAGAGAGAGACTAGCATTCTCAGCATCAAAAACCAGATCACAAACGCACGTGCAACAGAAGTACATGCAATAAAAGTACTAGAACAAAAATCAACACATTTAAGAGAGAAGCTACCTCATGGTGTAGTAGGATAAGAAAGAATGAGATTGGTAAGAGGAGGCATGTAGGTATATTATCATTACTCGTTTTTTGTTTGTTTGTTTGTTTTTTGAAATGCAGTCTTGCTCTGTGTCGCCCAGGCTGGAGAGGAGTGGTGGAATCTCGGCTCACTGCAACCTCCATCTTCCACGTCCAAGCAATTCTCCTGCCTCAGCCTCCTGAGTAGCTGGGATAACAGGCATGCGCCACCATGCCCAGCTAATTTTTGTATTTTTAGTAGAGACAGTTTCACCATATTGACCAGGCTGGTCTCGAACTCCTGACCTCTGCCCACCTTGGCCTCCCAAAGTGCTGGGATTACAGGTGTGAGCCTCTGCACCTGGTCTACTCTTTTTTAACATTTTAATTGTTAGTTATGCTTTGTAAAACTAACATATTTTTAATTCAATTTACATAAATTTAAGTAAAATTTTATTAAACACTCTTAAACTTGGTGATGCATCCATTTATTTGTTGAAATTTTATTTTTGGGGGTATTTTTTTTGGTATGTTTTAACTATTTCAACATACATTTTTAAAAACCAGATCCAAGAGACTCAGAATAACAATACTGAGATGAAATCACTGGATCAAACAATTGATTGTAGGGGACCAAAAAAATAGATTCAAATATGCTAATTTGATCTTTTTGAACAAATGTTAAATAACCAATCTTTTAGACTTTTAAATCGTTCACTATTCTTGTAGTTCAAATATGGCAATCTTAACTATTTAGGGTTTCACAACTGGCAGGTACTTAATAAGTATATGCCTATTGAGGATAATGATAATTTTACTCAAATGGGACATTACAGAAAATGTTATATGATTGAAAACAAAATAAAGAATAAACACCAAGCTCAGAAAAAAATACTTCACACGAATTCACTCCATCTCATTCCTTTAAAATTCAGGCTTAAACATTTTTTAATAAAAGCGATCTGATGTTCAAAGGACATCATTTAAAACTTCGGAGGCAGACTGATAGAGGAGAATGCTTTTTGTGTTTAGAACTCTCAGTATTGCCAGCCCCGATCTTGTTCCTCACCAGCTGTAAAAGCCTATGTGAGACCTTAGTGCTGAAGGCCTCAGGTTCCTTATCTGTAAATGATTAGATTAGATAACAAAGGCAACAACCAAGTTTATACAGTTTGGTTGACAACTTTGACGTATACTCTCTCACTCCAAAAGATCCCTTTGGGTTTCCATGGGCTATAATCTTGGTTTTATACGCAACTCTTATTTGGTTATATGTCACTTACCTAAGTCCAAGAATTACGAAGTACAGCTGTTCAGCTAATTTATTTCTCGTTTTTTAAAAAAGCACTGTTGTACTGCTGTAGATAGAACAACTCTAATCTTCACGTACTGCTGAATTACAATTAGGTGCTAAATCACCTTCAAAGGATGAACAACCTTTTGTTTTGAGGCTCATCCAGAAGCATCACTAGGACCTGCTATGTACAAGAAAGAAAAAATAGTAACCTGGGCAGTAAGAGTTTTGTCAGAAGGAATGCTTGTCCTTATTAGAAACACCACTTATCCCCAAGGCTTGAACTTTAACTATGAAACTTTACCCACTGGGTTTTTAACCCAATTACTACTGGAAGCTCACCATATGTATTTAAACTCACAATAAAGAATAAATGCCTGATATTGCATTATTTCCTAAAAGCAGATTTTGATGGAAGAGGCTGGGCTCCAGATCAAGAGTGTACTGGATATTTTTTAAAGACACATTTAAATCATAGCATTGATCATAACACAATAATCACTATACCCTCATCTTCCATTCCTACAACAGAGCCTCTTAACAAATACATGTGTATGCATTATAGCTACCAGTTTTATATGGAACTGCCCACTAATAGCTAAAGTAAATTGGCATCTTTGTGAATTTAAGTTTCTCTATAATGTTGATTATGGCTACTGCTTTTAACTGTATTTTTCAAAACTGACCACAAAATAAAAGCTTCTAACTTCTCTCTGCCCTTCTGTTTGTAATCTCCAGAGAAAGCACTCCTTAATTTCATCTTAGTGGCCAGTAATCTTTAGTGATTGAGGCAGAAATTAAAATTGATTATTTGAATTCTGACAAGCTGCTTAGGTTTGTAATTACCATAAAACTATACCACAAATGCCCTAGTCCATGAGTGTGGGTGAGGGGTTGATAGGAAATGATCCATTTTCATCTATCTAGATTTAGGATGATGCATGTAGAATTGTAGAGCCACTTAAAATCACACTCATCCATGCTGGACTAACTGAAGAGGGAAGTCACTACCCTCTCTTAATAGACCAAACAGTCCTCACGTCACTGCTACAATTAAATTCCAGAGAATTTTTTGGATTCTATTTAATGAATGAGGATATATTTTTCATGTGGTGTCATTGTTTCACTACTTCCCATGTTTATTTGGACAGATTCATAGCACTGGGTAGGAAATGTATTGGTTGGCAACTTCAGTTTTGGAAGAGAAAGTAAACACATGCTGATTAGCAAACAGTAAACTCTACTGTGTTTAATTTTGGCTTCTCTTTAAAAAAAAATAAAAACACAAAAAAACCACTATTTGGTGTTGTGTTCCAAGTAGGAGCATTTGTCCCTAAGTTCTTTCCTAACCCCTTACTGGAGGGCTTCCAGAATTGCTCTCATTTTTTTTTCTTCTTCCCCTAACACCAGTGGCAAACGCCAACATTATTTAAGAAAATACTTGTGCATATGGTATCCTCCTAGCACAGATTTGCCATCCAGTTGAACAGTAGGGCCACTAACCCACACAAACTAAACTGCAAAATTATGAACTACATAAACATAAACAATTGTATTTAGCCCTAATAAATTCAAGGTAAAATCACATTTCCGAAATTCCTAAAAGGCTACTTCACTGAAAACTATCAGGTCTGAGAACTGAAGGTGGTAAATATGACAATCTAAAACTTCTGATGTTCTCTTTAGAGCCAGTTTCTTTCATCTATCTCATCCTCTTGGTTTACTGTGACTCCCCAAATTATTCTCCAAGCTTTAGCCATCCTTAGCCCTCTTCTCAACCATCTTCAGAAGATCATCAAAATCACTAACACCCAAAAAGTGCCGAAGGCCAGCACACACAGGGGAAAGCTTGGTTACCTAAGATATACCATTGCCCACTGAGCACAAAAGCTCTTATGTCTATATACCTTTTCATAAAACAGAGCTAGCGTCTGATCTTTTCACTGCTCATGATTACTACTCATTATTAATCAGACTTCCCATCATGCTTTCCAGGGATGCAAATTTTGTCCCCACATACCACATGGGAAAGCTGAGGCATCCAGAAGTTAAATAACTCCCGAATAGCCCAATATAAGAGGTCAGCAACATCTCTTGATGATCTACATTGTTTCTTATTCAATAAACATTTATTATGGATCTACCAAGCTCCTCACAGTGCTAGATATTTTATATATATACATATATTCTGCCATATTCTGGGCTCTGGGTAAAACAGCAGATGATCAAAGTCCTAACCCACATGAGGCTTACAGTCTAGGAGGGGTAAGAAACAGTAAACCAAGAAACAAATGAATATGAAATATGTCAGGTAGCTATAAGGCAAACAGTACAGCAGGTAAGGAGAAAGAGAGCTGGAGTGGTAGGAGATTTGGGGGGCACATGTAATTTAAGTCTTCCTCTGAATGAGATAAGGGAGCAAGCCCTACCTATGACCATCTGAGAAAAAAGGGTTCCCAGCAGAAAGGACAGACAGAGCAAAGTGCCTGAGGCTCAGCTGTACTGGAGGGGTGGTAGGAAGGCTAGTATTGCTGGTACTGAAAGAGCAGGCAGAGTGACTCGGGGGGAGAGGGAGGCAAGGGTCAGATCATACAGCACCTGGAAGTCACCATTAAAAGTAGGGGCTGCAAACATAAATGAGACTACTCTAGAGAGACAGAGTCTTGTGAAGAGTTTAATACATAAGGTTACATTAAAAATTCAGTGCATTAAAAGCAGTTGATGCTTTTCCCTATCATCACATAAAAACTATATGTGCACAAACAGAAGGGTGCATGCACTGAATTTCATAAACTCTAGGAAACATTTTTACATTGGTTGATTCAGTCAAATACAAAGAAGTTGCAGAACAGCATCGAGTACCTAAGACAGACCAAAAGCATTTCCTTCTGTAAAGCCCTGCAGCTGAGGGCTTACATCCGCCTGGTCCAATCAGTTCATTTCCAAACAAAGGTAGGAAATGGCTGCATCCTAGCATTTCATTGTGGACTCATGAGTCAGTGCTTTGGAACTTGGTATCTTTGGGAGTGAGTGTCTATTCTCCACGTCGCTTGCCACAGGGGGAAAAAGGTACAGATAAACAGTAACACAATTTCACCCAACCGAGATATAAATCTGTGGGCTTCTCCACCCTTCTCAAAAATAAATGAATGAATTAAGGAAATTCAGTTCCTGCTTTTTTTTCTTTCCCTCTCTGTTTTGTTTCCTAATTCCCAGGACTCCCTTGTGTCTCCTAAACAGCATAAGGTCAACTGATGGTGAAAGTATATCATATGATAATTATTCAAGAGCTGTTATATTATACAATATAGTTTTTAATAGGAAAAGGAGTTACATTTGATTCTACAAGAGCAGTCAGTAATGTGCCCATTACATAGGGATTCTAAGAAATTAAAATTAAGAAATTTGTCCTAAAGAACAAATTGATTCTCCTCCATCATTTAACCAAAAAGTTTTGTAGTATTTTATGTTCACAGTGTTACACAGGAGAACAGTAACTTAACTTTGAAAACTATTTTTACAGAATGGTCACAAAGAAAATAACATATAAATCCCATTAAGTCCTTTTGTAAAAAGCTTCCATAACTTCCAAATCCACGGTGTAGAGAGGAAAAGAAGAAAATGGCATGTGTATATGTTCTAAGACTATTACCTCAAATGAATAAAGGTTAGAGGTATACTTAACATACAAACTATTTCCTTCAGGAAAAAGTGCAGGAACTCCTGGATAGACACAATACTCATTTCCGATGAAAGTTACAGAAGAAACTACCAGTTGTGTATGATCTAATACTACAAGTCACTTATCATCTATGAAGGAAAAGGGAAAGAAAAAAGATAAGAAAACAACATTGAAATATGAATGAGAAAGGAATCTCTGTTCTAACTTACAGATAAATAAACATACAAATCCAAATACGAGCCAAATTATTTTATAAAGATATCCATGTGATCAATGTCGCATAACCACAAGAACCTTACGTGATTATAATGAGAGAAGCTTCAAAACAGGAAATTTCTATCTACAAAAAGTACAAATTATTTTCAGTATATTGGAGGAATCTGGGGTTTTCTACCCAGCAGAATAAATTATGAAAACAGTGAAAGATACCCTCCAGAGAGAGAGACTGAAAGAGTGTATATCTTAAAGAGAACATTACATTTCACTTTTCCAATGTAGAAATAAACTGAAAAAAATTTAGAGGGGATGGTGGGGATGAAGAGAAATAAAATCATAAAAAGGAATGAGTAAAAAATGTAATAAAAAAAGAGGAATATGGTTTCCACTTATATTAGTTTTGTCCTTCCATTAAAAATTATACCTTAAAATCCATTAGTCTTGACTATATTGCCAATTTCTCAAATAATACACTGGTCAAGTTCCAAAATTTCATTAAATATATAAATTGCATACATAAAAGTTCCTGGGTAGGCTGTGGAAACATTTTAAATTTTCTTCAGCAAAATTGGGCCTAAAGTTTGGAAAAATTCCTAGAGAGTGAAATTAATCTCTTTCTCCCCATCTCTCCTTCTCTCCCTCTCTCTCAATAGATAATATTACCCTACTATATAGCCTGCCATATATCTTTATACTCCAATTTCCTACCTAGTCCCCTATTCAGACATGTATAATGCTTCCATTTTGAAGCATATGGCTGGGGAGCCAAAAGAATTTAAATTGCCTTCAAAATGTGCATCGCATTATAAATGGTGTGAAAAAAGATCTTACTATTCAGCTCTCAACTTGGAGCATACAGCAAAGAAGAAGCAACACAAGACTGCTTCAAACTTTATCCAAAAACTCAACAGCTTCACTTGTTTATAGAGGTACAAAAAGTATGCGACACAGTTTATAAAACAAGAACGATGTACTGTATGCAAAAGTAAAGTTAAAAGCAAAGTATAGTAACAGCCCTATCTCGTTACAAACACTTGGCAGCATGTCTAAAGTACCATGGTCAAAAACATGATACCGTCTGCGTTGTACTTCTGCCAGAAAGCACTCCCTAAGTCCAAGTCTCTTTAGCCATCATCACCACCTCATTTGGCAATCTCTCCCAAGCCTCAGTTCATCTACTCAAAATTACTCCACAGAAAGCAGACAAACTCTCTAGCTCTGTAGGCTGCAAGTATCACAATGAAGTAGCATTGGCAAGTGACAGCATAAGATGGAGCTCTGAGGTTAGAAAGCCAGGACCAACTAAACTGCATCCTCAGAGCTTATCTGCATATCAAGTTGAGCAGGGCTGTCTTCATTTTGGTAATTCAGGGTTTCTTCTCTACTCTCACAGTAATTCCAATGGGTCTTTCTGAATCAGCCGCAGCTGAGAAAGAAGGTACCTCGTGAGAAAACACTCAGGCACCGAATACCTTTTAGGTAAGTGAGGGACAAATGTATTCGGCAATTACCTGCCATTTAACCATTTCTGACCAGGGCTTTTGAATAATTCCAGAACCTCAAAAACTGCCTCAATAGTTATGTATGCATAACGGACCAGGCCATTACCAAGGTTAAGTAAATACAAGAATATGCATCAAGGCTTAGGTAATAAGGAGATAAAAAGACTCCATCAATATCAACATCCATATCTACCTGTGACATTTATAACTAAAAAAATGGCAGTTCATGTAATGTGGCAATGAAAAGATGAGTGGTAGGACAGAGGCAGCTGCCTGAATTATTAATTTTCCTAGGGCATGGAAGAATTGCCTTCCAAATTTTTCTTTAATCCACTTTCTCCAAAGTAGCATATTACATAATTCAAAAACACAGATATTGTCATCTTAAGTTTACAGCTTGCCATATTTCCTAGAAAATAAACAATAATTAACAACATATCTCATAGTTGTTCCCTCCCCACCTTTCTTCAAGAAACTTTACACTTTGAAATGTAGATACATAAGCTACTTTTGGATCAGGGCCCACAAACATATGTTTCCAAAGGAATAATATGTACAGGTTAGTCTGGTGTGTACCAGATGTAAGAAAAAGCAAATTCAAAAACAGAAATATCAGTATTCAATGCAGAAATATATTTTTAATTAAATCCCATTCTTCCTCTCCTTATAGACACAGAATCAAAGAAAGCCAATCGTATGTCTAATTTTTTAACCTTTTTCCGAACAAAAATCCCAATTTGACTCATGACTCTAGATTCTTTATATACACAAGATCACAAGACAAGAAATGGTCATTTATAAATTGTCCTCTCTCAGAGTGAGCCTCCTACCATATGCTGATACTCAACCAAAAGAATCTGTTTGAAAAGGCAAAAAAAATTCCAAATGTTAAACCTATAAGGCAAACCAGCCAGCAAAAGGCTACGGAGTCCACATGTCTATCAGATATTTAATATGTCAAACCTCAATTACCAGAAGTTTTAAGATTCTCTGTAATCAGAACTAGTGAGTCTTTATTTTTCAGATGATTCTGAATGCAAAATGAGCACATTATCTGCACACTAAAAGAATTTATGTATTCTTTCCCCACATATGGAAATATGCATGAGAGTATTAAAAAACAAATTAAAAATATCCACTCTCTAGAAATTTGAAGAGTCTAAAGTTTGGGCTGTATTTGCTTTTTCCATTGCAAACCTACAAGGATTCCTTCAAACTTACAAAAGTTATTGCAAGAAGTCCTGTAGGAAGAAATAGATTGGGGATTTAGATCACCCATGCCTAACCTTTTCAGGGCATCATGATCTCTCCCCTTGTTCTATACATCAGAGATGTCACTGAAGTGAAAGCCAAGTTTTAATTTAGAATTTAATAAAAATTGATTAAGCATCACAGAGCACAAACAAAGCTGCTCCATAAATCTTTCAGCCCTTTTTGTGCTAGGAAGAAAGCAAGCACTGTCTGCTGAAGCAGATGACAGATGCTGGCTTAAAGATAAGTATTATTTATACTTCTGTACCAGATTTCTTCTTATGCATATCTTATCATGCATGGGTATATGATCAACAAAGCAATTATTTTATATCAGTCAAAGACATTCAAGTGTACCCTGGCTCCATAGGAATGCTTTAAAGAGTTCAGGTCTAGGGTTCAATTAAACCAAGATGGAGAGAAAAGAAAGTTTTGAAAGAAAAACAAATATTGAAATGGTTGTGATTTGAAATGTACTTTCACACACAGGCTAATGAATATATATGCACTGAAAATAACTTTCTTCTGAACATATGCCTATGCATTTTAAATAAATGATGCATGTTTGAAAGATAAGCGGGTTTACCAAATCTAAACACATCAAGATATATCTATATTAAACTGCATTTATTTGTACAGTATGTCAGTAAGGAAACAGCCCCCTGAAAGAAATCCAATAGTTATGTAAAGAAATAGCTGATTTAACCAAGTTTGAGAACATTTTAGTCATCAAGAGACTAGAGTTTAAAAATTTAAATCACATTCTTTCCCTCCTTAGAAAGACAGAATATATGAAAACTAATCACTTAATGAAAATTCCCAGAGGTTTTTTTATTGTTTTACTTCTAGCGTACAAAGTGGAAAAAAGATAACTAATGATTTGAAAGAGAAGAAAAAGCAACTTATATTACCTTCTCAAAAAATATATAATATTCTGCATTATAAGGCATTTGAAGGTGGAGAAGCAGGCATGTGATTCCAAAACAAATCTGGATAAGTAAGAGAAATAAATCAGGTGGGCTGTCTTGACCATTCTTTTCTACCCCAATTGCTAAGCCCCTTGAGAATCTAGAAGAGGAGCAGGTCTGGGGGTGGAGTTGTTTTGTTTTATTGTGTTTCATGAGGGAAGACAAACTAGAAATAAATGAGTTTTCAAGTCCAGCCAGAAAGTCAATCTATGGTTAGATTTACCTAATTGGGGATTAAAAAAAAAAAAGTGTAAAAACAAAAACCTGTGCTCATCCATTTCTTTTCACGGTATCTTATTGTATTACATTTTTTTCTTAGCATTTTTCTTCGTAAAAGTTCTTCCTAGGAAATCCCAACTTCATCTCAGATAGCCTAAAAGGCAGAAATGTTCATCCACTCAAAGACCAGGAAACCCTAAGCTGCATGACATCATGTGGGAGTAAAATGACTGAGTGAGCTCAAGCCAGGATCCTTGCTGCTGGAGGGTCTCTTGCACAGCGGCTAGCTGAAGCCACAGATACGGCTGCAAGTGCATTAAAATGACATCAGTAGCAGAATTAAACTGTCTAGTTTCATGGAAATTACTGTATACTGTAGTTATCACTTGAGAATTAGCAATGCACTAAAATAGGATACACAAATCAGTACTTTTATGTCGTAATACTAATCTATCACATGTAATAATTTTTCTTTCCTGAATTATATATGAAAATACATCCATAAGGATGTAGCAATTATGAGCAAATATTTTCAAGAATGGCTATTGTATATGTCTCTTTTAAGCATACAACTCCACATAGAAGCACTAAACAAAATAACTGCTTAAAAATATTTAGGATTCTTTTTCCTATTTCAATAATCCTCTCTATTATATAAAAATTCAGTTTGTACAACATAAGCATAAGAAATTTATAGAGGAAATGACAGGTAAGAATGGTTTTTAAATGACCTTATAGTAGAAAACATAGCTAAAATATATACCATATACCAGTGCAGTCAGACACATTGGAGTCACTAACACATTCTGAATCTGCTGATTAAATGAGAAACATTCAAAATGAATGAAACTTACCCACATACTTTCTCATCCATGTAAGCAAGAAAGAATTACATTTCTTCTGAGCTAATGGGGATGATTATAGTAAGCTTTACAGATAACTTTAATCTCCACAATCTCCATAGACTGACTCCCGCCAAAAAATAAAATAACTGCTTAGTAACCTTGCAGTGTATCAAAGTTCACAAACCATGCCCAGTTCCAATACTTATTAGCTGTTGGCCTTAGACAAATTACTCACCTCTCTGAATTTGAATTTGTATATCTATTTAAACAAAGATAATAGACTCAAAGTTTGAAACAAATGGGATATGTAGAAAAAACATTGAACAAAATGCCTGGAACACAGTAAGTACTAAAAGAATAGTAAATACTATTATTGTTGTTCTTACTACTGTTATTATTATTACACAGTACTTTCATAAAACTCTCTGGTCATAGACCAGTCTAGATCAGTGCTGCATATGCCTAATTTCTCATCTCTGATTCCATGACATTGGGGTGTCTGGATTCTCCTCCTACTTATCTGACTTCTCACTATCATTCTCCCATATTAACTCCAATTCTTCTAAAAGTCAGCATTCCCCTGGCTCTCTTTATCACCCTCTGCAATCTCAATCAAACTTTGGCTTCAAAGGTTTGGGATAACAATGGCTAAATTCAGACCTGTATTTTCATTTGCCTGTCAGACATCAACACTTGGGTCATTCCTACCTAACCTAGAAGTAAAAAAAAACTGAACAACTCACCTCCAAACTCAATGGTTCTTTCACTGCCTCTGTTAAGGAAACTAACATTTACCCAAGTGACCAAATTAGAAACATCACAGTCATACCCAACTCCTTCTCCCTACACCCATAACAATATGCCTCCTTCTTTCTATCCCTACCAATGCAAGCTTTTCCATGTCCTTCTTGCTGCTCTCCTGGCTTTCCCAGAAGTCTTAGCTTGGTTATGTTCAACAAACAAGAACACCTAAGATATGCCAAGCACCACACACTCTGAATGCAAACCAAGATAGAACAAAACAAAACAGAAACAAAAAACCAACAACAACAACAAAAAAAACACAACCCTTTCACTCTCAGTGTTCTTCAAGTAGTGGGACAGATATGTAAACACATGATTGTACTATAATGTTATGCAAGCGATAATAAGTACACATGGCCGGCAGCAGTGGTTCACGCCTGTAATCCCAGCACTTTCGGAGGCAAAGGCAGGCGGATTACTTGAGACTAGCCTGGCCAACACTGCAAAACCCCATCTCTAACAAAAATAGAAAAATTAGCAGGGCGTCGTAACACACATCTGTAATCCCAGCTACCTGGAAGGCTGAGGCACGAGAATCGCTCGAACCCGGGAGACGGGCATTGCAGTGAGTAGAGATCGCACCACTGCACCCCAGCCTGGGTGACAGAGTGAGACTCTGTCTCAAAAAATGAAAATAATAATAATACTAAGTACACATAAATTATAAAGGTGGGACAGAGGAGGGAGTAATTGTTCCATCTAGACAGGTCAGAAATGAGTTTACTGTAAATATCCATCACTCCAGAGGAGTGTTTTGGAAGAATGAACAGGAATGTGTGGTTGCACAAATGTGTGCAATGAACAGGAATGTGTGGTTTTCCTCTCTAATTCCTGAGAATTAGAGAGGAAAAGGCATTCTAGATATCAGGGACAGCATGGGTTAGACTCTAAGCTCTCTAATCAACATGTTTATACTTAAAACTTGCCTGTCTAAAACCCAGACCTAACTATATCACTTTCCCTTTTCCATAAGACCTTCAAGGGCTTTCCACTGCCTCTAGGATAAAAATCCAATACCTTGCATTGGCAAGGCACCAGTATTCTAAACTCTGACTCACTACATGGGAGGAAGCTCCCACTGCTCTCCATATCCCTCTGTCTTAGGTACAGGAGGTCCCTACACCTTCATACAGGACTGTGCTCCAGCCAGCTGCCAAAATGCCTCTCTGCCCTTCACCTGCAAAATCCCATTTACCCTGTGATATCAACATTTAATTTCTCTCTGCTGAAGTCCTTCCTGATCAACCCTGCATTGTGTCCTCCTCTGAGCCTTCAGTCCCTTTGTTAATACCTCTATTTTCACACACCTCATACACGAATTTGTAGAGTGAATGTCCATATGTTTGCCATATCATTTTTGAAAAGCTTTTGCTCTAAATGAGAACTTCAATGAGTAATTTCAAATTACTTTCTTCCAAATTAACAGGCAAGTATTAGGAAATAGCCTATGCCAAACCCTCTTATTTAGTGCCACTGACAGTGCTAACAGGCTAGAGTGAAATATCAAGGTATATGTATGGTTCATAAAAAACCACTAATATCACCCCGCTATTGACTGAACTGTGTTCCTGAAAAAGCATATATTGAAGCCCCAATCCCCAGTGTAACTGCATTTGGAGACAGGGTCTTTATGGAAGTAATTAAGGCTAAATGAGGTCATAAAGTTGAAGCCCTGTTAACATGGGTTTAGTATCCCTACAAAGAAGAGATGCCAATGTGACTGATCTCTCTCTCTCTCACTCTCTTTCACTGTATCTCTCTCTCTCTGCTTTCTGAGGACACAATAAGAAGGTGGCTGTCTGCAAACCATGAAGAGAGCCCTCACCAGAATCCAATGGTGCTAATTCCCTGATCTCAGACTCCCAGCCTCCAGGACTGTGAGACAAGAAACTTCCACTGTTTAAGTCACCCAGTCTATGGTATTTGTGACAACCCAAGCTGACTAGGACTTACACCCTAGTCAAGAGAACTTGAACAGTCCACAATTAAGTGGTGAGACTATCTCTGGTATGATGCACAATGTATTTAACTTTACAAACAGACTCATTAATCTCTCAAAAGCTTAACACTGTCACCATTTTACAGACACATCCAGCTAAGGGTTGGAGGCCTTCCATGAGCCATCTAATAATGTAGGCAGAGTCAGTGACCATGCCCAGAACAGAATTCTAAAGTCCTGCCTTTCAAATCCCTGACCTAGAAAAGAAGACTACTCCATTTCTCACAGGAAAATGTGCCAGTCATGAAGGCCTACATGGCACATCTCTGCACTGCCCCAGGTCAGGAGGGCCATCTGACACTGCACAGGCACCACTGCAGGGCAAAAGGATGATCAAGTATCCAATGGCCACCTCCACCACTGACTAGCTGAAAAACGATGAACAAGTTATATAATGTCACTGGATGTAAAATTAAAGCAGGATTTGAATACTTACCTTGTAGGGTTACTGTGAAGATCAGAAATAAAATACGGAAGTACATGGCCCACTGCTTGGCATACAGTCAAGACTCAGTAATTAGTGGGTACTCTGCATGCTTCAATGTCACCTCATTAACAGTTTCACTTCTACTAAACTAAAAGCAGGAACAGGGTGGTCTTATTATTTTTTTTAATCTATAGTAGATATCTGCCCTGTTTGTTTAGGTGTTGTCTACACAGTATCTACTACTTTTTTCTTTTCTTTTCTCTTTTTTTTTAATTTTTATTTTTTTTGAGATGGAGTCTTGCTCTGTCACCCAGGCTGGAAAGCAGTGGCGCAGTGGTGCGATCTCGGCTCACAGCAAGTTCTGCCTCCCGGGTTCACGCCATTCTCCTGCCTCAGCCTCATGAGTAGCTGGGACTACAGGTGCCCACCACCACGCCCGGCTAATTTTTTGTATTTTTAGTAGAGACAGGGTTTCACCATGTTAGCCAGGATGGTCTCGATCTCCTGACCTCGTGATCCGCCCGCCTCAGCCTCCCAAAGTGCTGGGATTACAGGCATGAGCCACTGCGCCCAGCCTTTTTTTTTTTTTTTCTATTTTGAGACAAGGTCTCTTCCTGTCACCCAGGTTGGAGTACAATGGCATGATCAAAGTTCACTGTAACTTTGAACTCGTGGACTCAAGCAATCCTCCTGCCTCAGTCTCCTGAGTAGCTAGGACTAAAGGCATGCACCACCATGCCCAGCTAACTTTTGAATTTTTTTGTAGATATGGGATCTCCTTATGTTGCCCAGGCTGGTCTTGAACCCCTGGCCTCAGCAATCCTCCCACCTCAGCTCTATTTCTTTCTTTCTTCCCTTCCTTCCGTCCTAGCAATCCTTCCACCTAAACTCACTCCCTCTCTCCCTCTCTCCCTCCCTCCTTCCCTCCCTTCCTTCCTTCCTTCCTTCCTTCCTTCCATCCTTCCTTCCTATAGCCTTGGTCTCCCAGGCTCAAGTGATCCTCCCACCTCTGCCTCCAGAGTAGCTGGGACTACAGGCATACACCACCATGTCGGACTAATCTTTTATTTTTTTGTGGGGATTTCCCCTGAACTAATTGCTGAACTGGTGCTTTCTTCTCTTTGGCAATGCTTAAGTCTCCTGCCTGTTCTTGGAGAGGAGCTAGGGAATGATCACAAGACACCCAAACTACATGATCTCAGAAAGTGGGGAAGAGTGGCTTCCCAGAGGAAAATTACTACGCCTGTAGTCCCAGCTACTAGGGAGGCTGAGGCAGGAGAATGGCGTGAACCCGGGAGGCAGAGCTTGCAGTGAGCCGAGATCGCACCACTGCACCACTGCACCCCAGCTCGGGTGACAGAGCAAGACTCCGTCTCAGAAAAGACAGACGAGACGAGACGAGACGGGACGGGACGGGACGGGACGGGAGGGGAGGGGAGGGGAGAGGAGAGGAGAGGAGAGGAGAAGAAAAAAGTAGTAGATACTGTGTAGACAACACCTAAACAAACAGGGCAGATAACTACTATAGATTTAAAAAAATAATAAGACCACCCTGTTCCTGCTTTTAGTTTAGGTAGAAGTGAAACTGTTTTGTGGGGATGGGATCTCACTATGGGATCTCACTATGTTGTCCAGACCGGTCTCAAACTCTTGAAATCAAGCAGTCCTCCTGCCTTAGCCTCCCCAAATTCTGGGATTACAGGCATGAGCCACCACACCCGGCCTCTATTACTTTTTGTTAGTAATGACAATAATTTTCCTCTGGGAAGCCACTCTTTCCCACTTTCTGAGATCATGTAGTTTGGGTGTCTTGTGATCATCCCCTAGCGCCTCTCCAAGAACAGGGAGGAGACTTAAGCATTGCCAAAGAGAAGAAAGCACCAGTCCAGTGATTAGTTCAGGGGTAGACCAAGGAGATCCAGCCCAGGAATGTCTGCAGGGACTACTGAGGAAGGGAACATTTTCCTCCTCACTGGGTTTGCTCAGCTAATAGAATATAAGTCTTCACTGTGGAAAGAGACCCTCTTTGCCTGAGAAGTAAGGGAACAAAGAGAATGGCATAGGAAGAGAATCAGAGAAACATTCCCAGTTACATCACTTGAACACCTAAATCAAACTGTAGCTACAGATAAACTGGACTTTTAAATTACACAAGAGAATAATTTCCCTTTCTCACTTCAGTCTGCATAACTTCAGTTTCTTACAGTTTATTACAGAGTTTCTTACACATTAATTCAGGTTTGCAATTAATATACAAACCGAATAGCAGCAAGAATTTAACACCTTTCAGTGACCAAAAGGACCACCGAAATAAGAACTTAGTGATAAGAGATACCTTTCATTAAATTCTCACTGTATGTCAATTAAATATTTCAAATTTAGTATTTCCAATCACATAAACTGAGGATGGGGGTAGATATTATTATCTCTGCTTTACTGATAAGAAAATTAAGAGTCAAAGAGCTTAAATAAATTGCCCAAGTTTAAATAGTAAGTGGTAGAGCTGAGATACTACCTAAGATTTAGCTTTTTTCTTAAGTATTACCAAGAAATAGTATTACTATGAAATCTTACACATTTATAAGATCCCTTTATGTTCTTATAGCATGAAGTGCCTTTTCACCAAATGATTCACCACAATTGTTCATTCTACTTTTTTTTAAGATTGTGTCTCACCGTTGATCAGGCTAAAGTGCATTTTTGTGATCCTTTGATTTGAGAAATGTTTTTCTCCCATTATCCTATAAACTTCCTCAGTTTAGGTCTATCATGGTTATTGCATATCATTGTGCATTGACTGCCAATAGTAGATACTTAGCAAGTACTGTAAAAACAAACAAACAAAAAAAAACAGGAAGGAAGGAAAAGAGAGAGGGAGGGAGGGGAGAAGAAGAGAGGAAGGAAGGAGAGTAAAGGGAAAAGAAATGAGGAAGGAGGGAGAGGGCAGAAGAGAGAATGGGAAAGTGAGAGAGGAAGGTAATTCCACAACCCCTTCACCACCCTTAAGCCCTTTCTTGAGATAACTTAGGACCTAGCAATAGACAGTGGTGGCACTGTCCTCATGCAAAGGGATAATCAGAGGAATTCCCGAACAAGGCAGGAATATCATCATAAATGCCAAAGTTGCTGGGCGCGGTGGCTCAAGCCTGTAATCCCAGCACTTTGGGAGGCCGAGACGGGCGGATCACGAGGTCAGGAGATAGAGACCATCCTGGCTAACACGGTGAAACCCCATCTCTACTTAAAAATACAAAAAACTAGCCGGGCGAGGTGGCGGGCGCCTGCAGTCCCAGCTACTCGGGAGGCTGAGGCAGGAGAATGGCGTGAACCCGGGAGGCGGAGGTTGCAGTGAGCTGAGATCACACCACTGTACTCTAGCCTGGGACACAGCGAGACTCGTCTCAAAAAAATAAATAAATAAATAAATAAATGCCAAAGTCTTGTGGATACCATTTCTGACTCCCCCAAAACCCCACACAGTAGGAACAAACATGATAAAACGTTTCACCTATTCCTAACCCCTATTCAAAACCCCCCAAGTTTCTTTCTTCTTTTCTTGGTAAGTCTTAGGGTAACACACCAAGTTTTAAAACTCAGTTACAAATTTGCCCTTAACTGAGCATCTGAAAGGTTATCACACTGGATTTTTAGCTCTGCCATGGAGGAGGGTCTTTTGAGGTTATAGTCTGTTGAGCACTTTTGTACTGGGTCAAGGAAGACAAGAGGAGTGGGAAACAAGAAGAATCCATTAGAAAATATCTGTGCATATAATATCTTTTTTGTTTTCTCTATATAAGTTCTCTAATGGACAATAATGTCCCCAGGTAGCTAATGTCACAAACCTCTTAAACATGAGAGAGAAATTGTACCATTCCTCAAAAGCAGCTTTTTGGAAGGGAAGATCAAAGAGGAGGCAGAATTAAAGCCTCAGCTCAAAAGGAAGACAGATTTCCAAAACTTCAGCTTTTGTCATTAAAACTTTCAAGTGTGTCCCAAGATAAACGATACATCACTGCTACTACATCCCCACAGTGACCTCACTGCTACCTCAATTTGATTTTGTGAAGGAGTGCTGAAGCACTATCATAGAACTTTGGTGTTCACTTGCTAATGTCATAGGTACCTAGAGAAAAGAGAGTCTGCCTTAGGAAATATTCCAGTTTAAAGCAACACTAAACATACCAAATTCATCACTAGAATTACAGTATATAGAATATTTTAAGTCAACCTGTATACCTCTGTCAATTATATTTTATTTTAACTATGTGAGAGAAGGAATAAAAGTTACTAAGGTATCACCTTTTCTAGTAAAAGATAACCAAATAAACCCATTGAGAAGTCAGGTGTATTCAAAAGAACTGGTTTCTCTGCACTTGTGACATTTGACTATAGTACCTCCTTTCTTCTAGAACACTCTGAGTTAATAAAAGTTTTTTTGAAAATGAAATCCATGGGTATGTGTCATAATAAGTAAATACTAAATGCTTGTAGTTTTTCAGAGACTTTTCTTAGGTGATGTCTATTCCTGAAGTATGATTAGAATGCAACATCTAACATTTTACAGAATTAAAGATTACAGTATTTTGTTTCAAAAAGCAAGCTAGAAACCTCAAGGAAAACCTATCCACTGGCATTCCTTTGAAACATACATATAAAGAACTTTACAGTGTTTTTCCTTGCCTTTGGGTGTTTGTTTTACAAGAGAGGAACTCCAGGTGCAATCACTGAATGAGGAATTAGAACCTCCCTCCAAGGTTTCATCTGATTGCATACCAACACATAAGGAAGGACATGATATATTTACAGTAGCTAAAGAGTTAATCTTTAGCAACTCTGCTTAAAAATCCTAATGGCAGACTGCCCATCATTCTTTTAGACAGAGCTTGTCAGAAAAACTAGGGCAGCTTGTCCAGCTCAGCAGTCAACTGATTACTAGTGAACTCAATGGGGCTCCCAGCCAACCCCTGAGATTGCTGCCAGCCCCTTGGGTATTCAAAGGCCAAGTTCCAATGTGGTTTACTTTGCCAGAATCACATGATGTCAGTGCTATTTTCTCCTGACCAGAATAACCAGTCATTCAGGTTACTGCAAGTGGTATCAGTGAACTAGGCATCACTTCACTGTTAGAGGTCACATATACACGAAGGCTCTGCTCCTTCTCACCACGGCCCAGGGGCCGCTGGGGCCTCCTGCAGGAGGTCATCTAATCCTAGTTTGTCAGTTCCAGGGACCCAAATCCTGCACAGGCGTCCTGCACACCGCAGTCTGCTCCAAGGACCAGGAATTACACAGGCGCGCTGCACATGGCACACTTAGAGAACAAAACAAACAGGTCCAACTTTTATAAAGAACAAGCTGGAGAGGAAAACAACAGAAAATTGGTTTTGGCTTTCACTCATATTATATTACTTGAGGTTTAGTAGGCAAGTCACACAAATTCTGTGGGATTTAGTCACCTTTATCCACCTATGCCCACATTCTTTGCATGGTAGTAAGACATTAATTAATGTTTATATCTATCAGGAGATTTTTCAGTTGCTACAGGATTTGCAAGGGTACATGCATTTAAGGAGTAGCCAGTTTTTAAAACTGTGATTACCCTTATCTTTCAGTGAGAGAAAGTATTTCACTCCCTAAAACACAATGCAGAGAATTAAAAAACAAGATCCACTTTTTAATCTTTCTTCCTCCAGAAGAAAATACAAACATCAGGAATAGCAAATGAGCTGATATAGTTGGTGGACTCTATTTTCAAAGTCTTGAACGTATTTCTCAATGCTTTAAAAACCTTGAAATATTTTTAATATTCCTCATTACTTCTATGGCACTTTGGATTTATTTATATGAATTCATTTTAAAAACTCATTTTAAAGAGATTAAATCTTTAAAATATGACATTTAAAAATACTGTAGATTTTCTATATCATTATATTTATAGTTTTTCATCCTTTCTTTTTCCTGTCAGTAAAGTAATAACGTTTTAACTGCTGAGAAATAATGTGCAGCAAGGTAAAGAAGTGTCATGATTTTTAAACATTTATATTTTTTAAAGAAAACAGAAACTGCTTCAGTTATAATATGTTAAAGAAAAAGAACTGTAATGACTCCAGTAACTACTACTACGTAAAAGACAATACATGTCTCAAGAATAACAGAGTGAATGAATTATCTATTATTCACTACTGGATACATCCTTACTAAATATTACCTTGGGGAAACCTCTAAGCAAAGTGAGAACAAGATCGTGAGAACAGGTGTCTTAAGATCTACTGATGTAGCTTTACATGTTCCTGCCACACAATTTTGTGGAGGAAAAAAAAAATAATGTCTTTCCATCTCCTGTAGAAAGAGACTGCACCCGTGACAGTCACCTGTATTAAACTCAGGTAAACTTCTACAAGAAGTCCATCTGTCAAGGAATTTGTACAGTAAGAAAAGACTGGTGAAGGACAGATGGAAGGAAGGAGGGTGGGGAGGAAGCAAGGAAGGGAGGAAGGCAGGGGAAGGAGGGAGGGAAGAAGGGAGAGAGGAAGGAAGGAAAGGCAGGTCGGTTTCTACAAAGAAAAAAAGACCAAAACCAATTATTTTAACATCAATGCTTCATAATTTTCATTCATTCCATCCACGAAGAAAGTTTAAGCAGATCTGCAACAACTTCAAAGCCAATGTTATCACGTTATTCAATCAAAATCAGGTGCTACAGTTAGCGTTCCCTCATGGTTATAGCTCATCTTTGACTATTCAACATGTCTTTTGTCCTGGTCTTTTATTTCTTTCTCAAATGCATCATATCCTACCACTAACATAACATCTTTAATGAACTAACAAATGTTTGAAAGAAAGAGACTTGCTAGATACAAGTTCTCTGTTGCAAAGGGACTAAGTAGTCACCACCAATTAGATTATAGCTGGATAATTTCACAGTTATCGAGATGATTGTTTCAAGGAAGACTGGAAATGTGCAGAGGCAGAATAGCCTGTAAGTATATGGTTTTCTCTAAGCAGACCAAAACAGCCCACAAAACTCCCAGAAGGAGAAAAGCAAGGGAAATTCTGATCCTTTGGCAATGAAGAAAGAATGCACAAATAAAAGGTTTTAGCCTAGCACAGTGGCTCACACAAGTAGTCCCAACTACTTGGGCAGTTGAGGTGGGAGGACTGCTTAAGCTCAGGAGTTAGGGGCCACTCTGGGAAATATAGTGAGACTCCATTTCTAAAAATAATTTTTTAATTAAAAAAAAGAAAAAAAATGTTTAAAATGAAGTTGTCAGAAATCGTCTTTTGAGACAACGTAATAACCCGGGTGCTGCCTCTAGGCATCTTTGTGGAATTGTTACAGTAAGTAAAACTCTCTCAAGCCAACATTCATGGCCCTCCATGAAGTAATCTCTATATTTTTTTCACGTGGCCTCCAGCACATCATGGGTCTTGTATTCTACCTATACTGGATAACTTCTTGTACATTTTCCTGCCTTTGACTTTTGCTCATGTTGTTCCCCGGTCTAAATGCCTCCCCAACACTTGACAAAGCCCATCTTTTAAAGTCAGTTAAAAACATCATTTCTCAGGCCAGGCATGGTAGCTTATGCTTGTAATCCCAGCACTTCGGGAGGCTGAGGCAAGCAGATAACTTGAGGCCAGTAGTTCGAGACTAGCCTGGCCAACATGGTGAAACCCCGTTTTACTAAAAATACAAAAATTAGCCAGGCATGATGGCACACGCCTACAGTCCCAGCTACTCAAGTGGCTGAGGCATAAGAATCACTTGAACCTGGGTGGTAGAGGTGGCAGCGAGCCATGATCACACCACTGCACTCCAGCCTGGGCAACAAAGTGATACTGTCTCAAAACAAAACAACTAAACTAAACTAAACACCACTTCTCCATAAGATGCTCCCTCCTCCCCTAGAACCAGATATGAGCTCCTCCACTGCACCTCAGTAGCTTCACATTTATACAGCATTTCTCTTAAAGACTGACTTGATATGGGCTTGCTTACTTACTGATCTTATCCCTCCACCAGACATAAGCACATAAGCATGGAGACACACATCTTCAGGGACATGCACTCAATAATCGTTTGCTGATTTGAAGTGAAATGATGAGGCTAATTTATTTTACAGTACTCCCGTGCATTGGTTCTCTAATAGCTGCTCAAAGGCCCTCCACTGATCCAAAAGCTCATCTGCTATAATATTAGTGTTGATAATGATACACAGGTTCCTGAGATAAATAATTTAATTATCACATGCTTATTAGGGTCTCACCAAGAGCAGAGCCATTTACCTCTTTATTTGAATAAGACTTCTGAAAAACGCTTTGTAGTTGGGATTCTGTGTGTGTGTGTGCGCGCGTGTGTGTGTGTGTGAATCTATGCATGTGCATATGTGTGCATTAACAAGCAAGGTATAGAGGGCTAAATAATAATAATAATGATCTTTTGCTCCTCTTCAGTGAACTTCAGACAAGTACATTAAAGCTACAATCTTTAAAGTATTAGCTTATGAAAGTGCCAACCATGCTTCCAAATTTCAAAACAAAATAACCTTGGCTAAGGCAGGAAGATCACTCCAGGACAGGAGTTCATGATCAGCCTGGGCAACATAGCAAAACTTCATCTCTTCAAAATAAAAATAAAAGCCAGGTGTGGTGGCGCACACCTGCAGTCCCATTTTCTTGGGAGGCTAAGGTTGGAGAATCACTTGAGCCCAGGAGTTTGAGGCTGCAGTGAGCTATGATCACACCACTGAACTCCAACAAGGATGACAAAGTGAAACCCTCGCTCAAAAAAAGAAAGAAAAAAGAAACTTGGCTGAACCATGAGGAGTTAACACTTGGACACTTTTTGATTCTGCAACTGTAAAAGAATCTTGCTGAATTTGTTGAACTTGTGTCTCTAACAGATTAGTGACATTTCCTTAATGTAAGATCACCTGGGGATTAAATCTCAACTGTAGTACATATCAATGACTGTGAGCATCTGACTTTACCTTGTTTCACAATTCTCATGAAATGGATGTGTGGTCAATGACTGAGGGGATGATAAACTTTACATTAACCAAACATGATATAAAAATCCAGGGCATACTGATGGCCCGATATGGGCTGGTAAGAATTAGTTCTAATATAATATAGACATGGACATGCTTCAGTTTATATAAATTGCTCTATAGGTAGTGACAGATTAACCCTTCTAACATCCTTAAAAAAAGATAATAAGAGTTATTATTCACTTTTATTGATGAAATACTTGGAGTGTTTAGACTCTCACAAGGTCACTATAAATTACCTTTTAACAATCCAGCTCATTGATGAGTCTTGGTGTGTTTTGTGAAGCACTCTATTGACTGTGAGAATCGCATATAAGAGAAATGATCAAATAGCCTGAATGCCTTTGGAAAACATTGAATTCAACTCTGTCCTGCTCAAGTTAGCTCCAAAATCCACACACTATGCTAGCATAGTATTACCGAGGCACAAAACACTATGCTAGCATAGTATTAGTGAAATACAAAACACTGTACTCAAGGCACCTAGTTTAAATCCACCACCTATTAGCTGTGTGATCTTGAGAAGTCCCTTAATTCTCCCTCATGTGCATGGGGAAGCTACCAATGGTGCCTGCCCCCACAGGGCTATTATGAGTATAAAAATGAGACATTTTATGCAGCTTCTGTTTTACCAAAAAAATTCATTTTGACTCACTTTTTCTAGAAGCCTCTCCCTCTAACAATACTCACATGTAAAACCAACAAAAACACTAATCAAATTCCAGAGAGGTTGAATTTCAGGGTGAGGGAGGTCTTACTGCATTTTTGCCTTAATAATCTCAGTTTCATCTTTCATTCCACACCAAAACATGGTTACGGGGAAACTATGTTTCTAAGAATAAAAAATTATTAATTATATACCCATTCTGCATATTTAGAAATAAATAATTTTCCAAAAACTTTTACCTAGACAACAACCCCTCCTTACAAACAAAAGTTTTCTCTTTAGACCAATTTCACTGCCATCCATAAAGAAGAAAACATATAAGAAGGATGAGATAGAAGAAAAATCAGAAAGGAGAGAAAGACTAACTGGAAGATAGAAAAAAAAGGAAGAGGAGTGAAATATAATACTCATATTCTAGCCGCCAATCCACTAACTTCCAAAAGGGAAAGTGAATATGCCAGACCATTAAAATATTTCAGAAACACTAGCTTGTCTGGCAGTCAGAGTCACAGAACCATGAGAATCACAGTTACTTAATCACTGTAAGCTAATAAAACTGGACCCAAAGTGACAAGACCATTGGGTGAGAAGGGTGAGAGAGAGCTGAGCAGGGTGATCTGCTCCAACAATGCACCAGTTCCAGAGGTCCTCTGCAGAACTTGAAGAGACAGCACAGCATCCTGAGGCTATTAACTTCCTCACTCCTGCCTTTGAAATAGAATCAGGAACTGAGCTTCCATGGCTTAGTTTGACCTGGCTTTGTCACTACCCCAATTCTGAGGAGATATGCTCTGCTACCCCAGAACTAAGCAGAGGTGACAGCCAAGATGCCTTTCTATGGCCTAGAGCACAGGAAGAAGGGCCCACCTAGTAACAAAAACACTGTCACTTTTATCTATTAGGCAGTATTGCCTAAAGGTTTAGTACCTGAGGCTTTAAAGCCAGACTGTCTTGGTTCTAAATCTGACTTTGACACCTACTAACTGTTTAGCCTGGTTAAGTCAGTTAACACAGAGGCTCAGGTTCCTCACCTGTAAAATGAGGGGAAGTACGAGGTTACTGTGAATATTGAGATACACATAAATAAAACTGAGTATAGTCCTAGAACATGGTCACACAAGGTGACAGCTGTGCCTTATTACAGCTACTGCACAGCTGAAAAAAAACTGTGAAACACTGAAAGTCACTCTTCTACAAGCTGGATATTAGACTGTGAATTCCCCAGGACCAGCATAACCCAGCATTCCCAATGTCTAGTTCAGGGCTGAATGAACAAGAGAGAAAACCTCAAAAATCTTTCAGTAATAGAAAGATAACTCTGGCTGGGCACAGCAGCTCACGCCTGTAATCCCAGCACTTTAGGAGGCCAAGGTAGGTGGATCACCTGAGGTCAGGAGTTCAAGACCAGCCTGGCCAACATGAGGAAACCCTGTCTCTTCTAAAAATACAAAAAATTAGCCGGGCATGGTTGCAGGTGCCTGTAATCGCAGCTACTCGGGAAGCTGAGGCAGGAGAATCACCTGAACCCAGGGGGCGGAGGTTGCGGTGAGCCAACATCGCTTCACAGCACCTCAGCCTGGGCAGCAGAGCGAGACTCTGTCTCAAAAAAAAAAAAAAAAAAGAAAAGAAAGAAACATAATTCTAAGACTAAGGTCAACAATGCACCAGCTATGGTTTCCCTGTCATTGAATTTATTAATATAAGTAGGTAGAATTATTTTTTACAATGCTAAAGAAAAAATGAGATTTTTTTTAAAGGGACAAGGTTTTCTTAAAGCATTATATCAGTGTCTCAGTATCTCCTATAAATAGACTTTGTTTAAATAATACAATTTACTAAACTGTCTGAGCAATGTGGACTTCCCCCATATTTATGTTTTTAGTGGCTGTAGCTGTTACAGTGGTCAAACATTGAGTGTTCTTTTATGAACATAGTAAGCATAAAAGAAACTTTTGATGACTCATATTAGAACATGAATTAAATAGAAGCAAAGGTACTGCTTATCACCACTGAGAACATTCATTCAGATCTACCACAGTTTTATAACTGCTCCGATCTAACAGGGCAATTTATTCCAACATGCAATTTAACCAATAGGCTGTTTAACCTTGGATACTTATTAGTAAGGGAACAATGCTTTCAGGATTATGCTGAATAATTCAGCCCTTCCAGTCAAAGAACTTTGCTGGTGGGCGAGAACAGCATGTTGTCTAAGTATCTGAGAACATTTCTACACATCTGGAGTATGTGACCCTGTGCTGCCTTTCCAGGGCTGCTCTCCCAGCCAGAACTTCTTCTGCCATGGGGCAAGACAGTGGAATAGAACTATCTTACAAGCTTTTTTGAACAAAGACAGATGATGTTGCACTACTACATTCCCTGTGAATTCTTTCTATTGCTGCCAACAACATCTAGTATTTTTAAATTTACTCCTAGGTGTTTTACAGTAGAAGCCATTCCAAATAAGATTTTGCTGAAGGTTCAGTATGAACTAGGCAACTACTTTCAGAGATAGTCCCATTATATTAACTATTTACTTTTCCATTATACCCCATCTCCAAAATACTTATTTTTAAAAATTTTACAACCTATCTTCATAAATCTAGTAAGGATGTCATTCCTTTTTAAAGCATGTTGCATAGAAACATTATAAAAACAAAATACAGAAACACACATGTATACATGCACATACCACACTTGTTCAACTTGCAACTGAGTCCCAGGACTAACAAATACACAGTCCAGGGCTCTGGTTACTACGCCTTCTTTCTAGGATCTGGCTTCATTTGGAGGCTCATATCCCATACCAGTGCTCCTCAGACCATGTTCTAAGGTCCATGAAATATTAATAATAGTTCTGTGGGGAGGTGGGGAGTGGTATAATCAAATTTGTAGTTTTGCCTTAGGACAAATCTGAATCATAGGCACATAAGACTCGTGAGAATCTCTTAGGTATTGAGTGAACCCTGCCAAATATTCGACATTCACATCTCATTCATTGCTACGTACAAAGCTCATGAAGTGATAACATTTCTTTGTTTTAAACATAAAAGCACACTGAAAAAGAAGTCAATTGCTTGTGATGGTGATGAAAGTGAAGAGAAAGTGAAAAGGCCTAAGGAAGTGATGGTTCTTGGAAGAATGCGGATGTCTAGGAAAGAAATTATACTCTAAAGGGTTCTAAATTCTATAAATTTAGAAACTCATCATTATCTCTGGACAAATCTTTCATAACTGTCAAAGACCTGCCATATATCAAAATGGTCTAAGTTCCTAAGCATCATAGAAATAAACTGGACTTGACTGTGGATTCTACTTGAGCAAAAGATCACACGGCTGAGTCTTGGGTATGAAAAGGGAGAAGTTTCTCACATAAGCGTGGGCCCATGCAGATTAGGCTCTAGAAAGACAGGTCCAGGGGCACTGCCATATGTTCATGTTGGTAGGATCTTCCATTTAAAAGGTATTGGTGGCCGGGCACGGTGGCTCACGCCTGTAATCCCAGCACTTTGGGAGGGCAAGGCAGGCGGATCACTTGAGGTCAGGAGTTTGAGACCAGCATGGGAAACATGGTGAAATCCTGTCTCTACTAAAAATATGAAAAAATTAGCCAGGTGTGGTGGTGGGCACCTGTAATCCCAGCAACTCAGGAGGCTGAGGCAGGAGAATCGTTTGAACCTAGGAGGCAGAGGTTGCAGTGAGCTGAGCACCACTGCACTCCAGCCTGGGCAACAGAGTGAGACTCCATTTCAAAAACAAAATGAAACAAAACAAAACAAAAGCTACTGGTGAAAACCAGATATTTTAGTTGACTGGGGTTTAATTTGAGAAGCAGTCCTCCAATACAGCCTGAAGATGGATTCATGATGGTACAAGTTTGGCTTCTGTGAGGGTCTGGAGGAAGCACTTTTATTAACAGGTGCAGAGTAGAACTGCTAGGTCCTGAAAGAATCTACAAGACATTGGGGTAAGAACAGGTAGAGAAGAGCCCAAGCGTACTGAGATAAGTGAGGCCCACCAACTTCAGAGAATGGATCTAGTTTCTTTCCAGTCAGTGAAAACTAAAGCTGACTGGAGTTCTGAGAGAGCCTCTGGTCTCCTCATCCACCGTAGGATGGCTCAATATCTGTAATGCGGAGGCCCAATATGTGTAAATGCAGAGGACCAAACCAAGCACTCACTATGACTCACCAAGGACCCTACGAAATGTGACCAAAGTCTTCCAAACAAAAATGCTTTTCAGTCATGTAAATATCCTTTTAATTCATGTTCTTACTTAGTTTGTGTAGCTTGTATGAAACTCCTTTGTCACTTTCTAAAAATTTATTTTTGTCGGACTCCAGAAAGGATTGTCTAACTTTTCCCCAAATCTCTCCTAAATCTCATGGTGCTTCAAGTGATCGGAATGTTTCTCTCCTCTACGGTATTGATTTCCCATGGAAGACAGCCATTTAGGAAAGTTACCTGCATGCAGATATATGCACAGCTAAGGCAACATGGAGGTGTGCCAGTCGAGCATATCTGAACTGGCCATTGTCTACCTAGAGTGACAAACAAAAGACCAAGCCATTGTCTACCTGAGTGACAAATAAACCGTAGAATCTTGCAGGATAGCTCAGATCCTACCATCTTGACAACCAATCACAGATTTGTCTTCTATATTGCATTCAGGCAAGGCAGCAAGCTTATTGGCCTACACGGAGCACGGCTTGGCCCAAAGGACCTGCTTTTCCTGAACTCAAATGCACTCATTCAGGGAGCCACACAGATGGTGACTGAAGGTGGCCACATCACTGGTTCTTGCCTCTCCATCACAATATGTCTTAGCTTTTTAATAGCAAGAAACATGTAGGTATACTAAATTGGTAGGATCCAGGAAAGGAGGAGGAAAAAAGTCAAGACAACAGCATTTAAGACTGAAAAGGGACTGGGCACAGTGGCTCACTCACGCCTGTAATCCCAGCACTTTGGGAGGCCGAGGCAGGCGAATCACCTGAGGTCAGGAGTTCGAGATCAGCCTGGCAAACATGGTGAAACCCTATCTCTACTAAAAATCCAAAAATCAGCCAGGTGTGGTGGTGGGCGCCTGTAATTCCAGCTACTCGGGTGGCTGAGGCAGAAGAATCACTTGAATCCGGGAGGGGGAGGCTGCAGTGAGCCGAGATCTCACCATTACACTCCAGTCTGGGCAACAGAGCAAGACTCCGTCTCAAAAAAAAAAAAAAAAGAAAGAAAGAAAGAAAGAAAGAAAGAAGAAAGACTGAAAAGGGAAACTTGATGAAAAGGAAGAAAGAAGGCCCGGCGCCGTGGCTCACGCCTGTAATCCCAGCACTTTGGGAAGCCAGGGCGGGTGAATCACGAGATCAGGAGATGGAGATCCTCCTGGACAACACGGTGAAATCCCGTCTCTACTAAAAATACAAAAAATCAGCAGGGCGCGATGGCAGGCGCCTGTAGTCCCAGCTACTCAGGAGGCTGAGGCAGGAGAATGGCGTGAACCCGGGAGGCGGAGCTTGCAGTGTGAACCGCGGTCGCGCCACTGCACTCCAGCCTGGGTGACAGAGCGAGACTCCATCTCAAAAAAAAAGGAAGAAAGAAAGACGAAACTCAAAAGCAGTCACATCTGAAACTTGTTGTTTGAAGCAATATATACCATTCATATCACACTTCAGCCCATAATGAGGCAGTTTCATTGAGTCTATTGTAGGGGCCAAGGGAAAACGTCCCTTTGCCCTCCAAAAATTTGTTGAAAATTAACTCCTAAAAGGCAGATTCAGAGGAGACATGGCATATAAATTTATTAGTGTGCAAGGGGGAGAATCCAGGGATGACTGCCCCATATGCCAATGCGGTATAGATGCTTATATACCCTACTTCTTAGAGGAATGGGAGATGTGGAAGTTTGGATGGTTTTAAGGGGGCAGTAAATGATTTTTAGGGGAACTTAATGAACTTAAAGTGGCCTGGGACAAAGTCTGTTGGGCCCACACAGCAGACAACGGTTTGTGACAAATGTCTATCCAGATGTGTTGACAGGCGTCAGGGTTTCTTTACGTGATACGAGCTCAGTTAATAGAAATTCGGAGAAGGAACCAGAGATAATTGTTTTATTCTTTGACGCATCCGAACTTGAGGCAGATAAGGGCACTTCAGGGAAAACTTCCTCCTGTGCTTTGGCAGAGACAGAGGATTGCGAGGCAGGAGGTGGAGGGGTATGGTATCAGAGAGACCTAAGACTGCTTCTTCAGCTCAGCATGTCAAAGTGTCACATTTTTGTGTATCGGTTTCTGAGCCCTGACACTATCATGTTAGTCACTTTTCACTTACCTACACACGGCATCGGCCCTCACCATGACTCCTCCCTCTTGCTGCCCTTCTCACTCCAGGCTCCTAAACACAGGCCACCTATTTGATGGGATATTTCAAACCCGGCTTTGATTATGAGGGTCAGTTTGGCATACAGGTGATTTCCTTGTAGATTAAGAACATTTACTTTCTTCCTGCTGGATCCCTCCCAGAGATACCATCAAACCTCTACCTACGCAATTAGTTTTCACAGGTGGCTGTTTTGCCTCCAGTAAAACTACTTTCTTTCTCCTTCTGCAAGTCAAAGCAGAGCAAATGCACATGAAAACATTTCAGATATGAAATAAACATGTTCATAAAGGCAGCTCTGATGTAATGTATCATTTTTGACCGATCCAAATGATGGAATGAACTCCCCACACCAGGATTAAAGTGAGAAGAATCATTTCTGGAAGAAGGCGCACAATGGGATTGTGGAGGGCAGGAGGCTGTAAAAGAGGGTCAGAAATGAGACAAGGAAGAGGAGCCACAATTTATGCTGGCTTATAATCTCGAGGGTTTTCTGAGATGCTTTCTCCTTTCGTAAACTCTGTTACTGTTGAAAATCCTAACTTACTATATAGACAGAACCGAGAGTGGAGAAAGAAAAGATGTTCAGACACATCAACAGTCACTGGTAAGGCAGCTGTTTTGTTTTGTTTTGTTTTGTTTTTGTTCCTGCTGCACCAGAACAGTTTCAACATGAAACTAGAAAGTTTTGATAAGTAGTTGTTTCTCTGGTCTTTTTTCTAGTAAAAGGCTCCCAGTTTAGAGGCAGCCATTTCCAAAGGAAAAAAAAAAAAAAATTCAATGTCGACATAAATCCCTTGAACTAAACATCTGTTTAAACTGTTTCTAGGTCAGGGGTCTAAAACTGTGAAACACTAGGGGTGCAGACATGATTTCTTTCCCAAGGTCTCCAAGTACTGCAGCATGCACATATCCTGCCATATTGTTTAAACATCTGGCTCACTTCCCCCTAAAAGAAAAAGGCTGATAGGGTGGGTTGTTGTGGCTTTTTGTCTTAACCTATAACATGATTTTGTTATTTGTACAGTCTCTAAAACAAACTACTGTTAAACAAGGTTTTTTTTTTTCTTACTGCATTATTTAAAGGTGGATGTTTCAATGGCATTTGAATAGCATGAGGGGATTTTTTTTTTTTTCATAAAAACTATGAACTCAAGGATATTCATGAAGAAATGGTTTCCTTCAGTTCTTCCCTATGAAGAAAAACTCTTCTAGAAGATCCTCTTTCAACATTCCCCTTCATTAACAAAACCAAGTATGTACTCTTGTTTTTAAAAGTCTATTTCCATACCTGTATTTACCTATGGAAAAAGACTGTTTAAAATATTAAAACATAAACTCACTTAAAAAAGATGCGAGATGGAGAGAGTTCAGGTGCAGCTTTCCCAGAAGCCTGGCTCAAATCCTGTATGCATGAGGAATTCAGCGCCGCGACCTCAGAAGGATCTGAGTGGCTATACACAGGTTTGCCATCTAGATTCTTCACCTTTACTACTCAAAATCACCCAAAGAATTTGTGTGTGCATCTGTGATGAAGAACAGTTACGAGCCTACATTATCAAATTCTGAACTAGAGAATTTAGGGATAGCAAAACGAAAACTGAGCTGCAGACAAATAAAGTGGCCCATTCAACAAAAGTGAAAGTATACGGTGTAATCCGTGAAACCCAAACATCAGGGCTTGTCCTCTGCATCTGGCAGTGACTTATCCCCTCGTACAAACTATTACTGCTCCTGTGTCATGTCCACGTCTCTCCTAAAACATGCTGGAGGCAAAAAAATCAACCCTGAAAAAGTTCCCAGTTTAAGTGAGAAAGAGCGATTTCACTGACAGGGCAGAACAATTGCCCATGGTTGTCAAATATAATAAAAGGATTAGAGTTTTGTTTTGATTTATTTTAATGTACAAAGGAAGAAAGGAGACAAACTTCAAAGGTTTTGCCTCTAGCCCAGACTTCCGGCCTCAGGGAAACAAATTTCCTAGTGAATATTACAGAAATATAGAAATGACTATTTAAAATTGACCAAAAAAGAAAAGCAAATAGATATCCCTACTAAGACTAGATATATATTTCAAAAGTCCAATTTTATTTTTCCTTCCTCTCTGTCACTAAGAAAGGTGGTTCAATATCCACTCCTGACCTTACTTCACCTGCCCAGTCAACAACCATTCTTTTCCCCAGGGAAGATTATTTCTCTGTTTAGGTCATTTGTTTTTTAATTCAAAAGTATGTGCCCAATAAATAACGTTCTAGGAATAAAGAAACTGACTAAAGGAAGATGCTATTATAAAAACAGAAACCAAAGGAACCGCTACTCTCTGTGCATTTAAGAGCGTTTAGGTGAGAAAAAGACATAATACTATAGTTTCTTTAGGAAAGTAAAAACACTCAATGATGAATTTTTATCTATCTGAGGATTACCTAGATTATAATAAGACAAAAATTTGCATTAACCATTCAAAGGCTCTGATTTGCTATATGTCTTCCATAAGTGCATACTTCTTTCCTGGATCTGTTCTTGTTTTCAACAGACTCTATTTCTAGAATGTAGAGAAGAAAAGGATTTCAAACAGTCTGGAAAATATCATTTTTAAGTTCCAATCAGAGACTGTTAAAGTCAATAAGGAACTTGAAAGGAAATCTGGGCTACTCCCCAACCCAAGGCAAAGCCACACCTATAGCAACCCAAGCAGATAATAATCTAATCTAACTTTAGGATAAGTTAGGTTCCATGACTTCCCTCCTTAACATGTTCCTGTGCCTGACACCCTTCTACTCATGAAATTTCTTTTCAAGCTGCAGCCTAAGCACATTCAGTTATTCTCAATAGTGTTGAGTGAGTAGAAACAGACTCAGTGGACAACATGAGACACTCTGCAAGATCAGTCATGAGAGCAAACCCAAAGACCTGCTGGACCCGAATTTATTGACCTGGGAAAGGTATACCTAGGTCTCGGCAATGTTCTTTGGATCAGGATTTGGAGAAAAGGTTGTACCTACCACTGTAGATTGGATGTTATATCCTATTTGCAACTAGGACTATCTATCTCTCTATAAATGATGAACAGTATTCAACTACAAGGGAGGTGTTACAGACTGAATGTTTATGTCCCCCCAAAATTCACATGTTGAAGCCCAACCCCAATGTAGGCAGAACAGGGTCTTCATATTTGGAGATAACGCCTTTATGGAGGTAATTAAGATTAAATGACATCGTAAGGGTGGGGCCCTAATATGACAGAATTAGTGTCCTTATCAGAAGAGACACCCAAGAGCTTGCTTGCTGTCTCTGCCACGTGAGAACACAATGAGAAGGCCACCATCTATAAACCAAAAGAAGAAACCTCAGAATAAAACCTACCTTGCCAGGGCCTTGATCTTGGCCTTCCCAGCCTCCAGTGAGGAAATAAATTTCTGTTGTTTAAGCAACACAGTCTATGGTATTTCGTTATGGCAGCCCAAGTTGACTACCATGAACACCAACATGTAGACTACCATGTCCTTCTCTCTGAGACAGCATTCCTCTCACTTCTAGGAGGAATTCAGTTATTCACTTAACAAACATGTATTAAGCATCACCTCTGCATCAAGCATTGAGCTACATGCTAGAGATACATTTTTCAATAAGTCTGCAGTGTAGCGGAGAGAAGGAGTTCGTTTAGCAATAAGCAATTCTAGCATTCTGTGATCAGTCCTATGATGGGGAAGTAGAAAGTACCGTAAGAGTCCATAGGGGGAACATCCAGCTTCAACAAGGGGAGATCAACTTACTGCAATACCAAATGTCTCACATGGGCCCTGAAGAATGAATCACAACTAATTAGCTGAAGGATGGGATGGTCAGGGAAAGGGAGGGGATGTTTGGTGTGATGACAGTAAAAAGGTCCTGAGGGATGAAAGATGTGGGTTCCTCTCCCATACTCACTCACTGTAGACCTCTCTCAAGGGTCCATCTGGAACTCTCAGATCCCCTCAAGAAGCAATCCCTTCCTTGACAGCTCCACTGGCTTCTAAGTCTTCAATAACACCCAAATCTGCATTCCGAATTATAAACATTCCCTTGTGCTCTAAACACTCTTTTTAATTGACTAGTAGCTATTGCAGCAGGGCATGTGATCAATGGCTTATCTAAAATCCAAGTCTTAGCCACTTGTGGTGACTCACACCTGTAATCCCAGCACTTTCAGAGGCCGAGGCAGGAGAGTCACTTGAGTCCAGGAGCTCAAGACCAGCCTGTGCAACATAATGAGACCCCCATTTCTACAAAAAAAGAAAAAAAAATAAGAAAATAGCAGGGTATTGTGGCCCATGCCTGTGAATCCAGCTACTCAGGAGGCTGAGGCAGGAGGATTTCATGAGCCAGGGAGGTGGGGGCTGCAAGGAGCTATGGTCATGCCACTGCACTCCAGCTTGGACAATAGAGCAAGATCTTGTCTCAAAAAAATAATAAAATAAAATAAAACCCAAGTCTTCATGCTTCAATCGGATCTCCTCTTCCTCTTATATGCCTCAATTTTGTGAACCATCTCAGCATTGATCCAGTGACGCAGTCATCTTCCCCTCCTCCCTCTCCCTTACCCTCTACATCTATCATCACCAAGTTCTTTTTCCTCAGTATCTCCAGAATCTATCCATTCCTATTGTTTCTGTTCTCGGTCAGATCCTAGGCACCAAATTTGAGGAATGATTTTTATCGATTTATTATTACAAATAATGACTTAATACTTTAATTAATCAAAAGTTTCAATAATCCGCTAATATAAAACAAAACGCAAAATCCAAGAGATGAAGACAGACAGGCAGTAGGAAATTCATAGAATCAAAATCAGGGGAAAACAGACAAGTGAAAACAAATTTTAGGCTGTGAGCTTTCTAGCATACAGGTAAAAGAAGAAAACTAGATTGCATACACAGTTCTCATCATAAGATGAAAAGAGGCATGCCAACTTATCAGAAAAAGAAAATTTGTTTCCTGGAAGGGATTTTTCAGAGAAATATATTGCAGGGGAGTTGAATAAGGGACACTGAACACGTAATAGGAAAAAGGTAGTTTTATAAAAAAGCAAAGATCTATATATGAATCTTTTATATAAAAAATATTTTAAAATATTTAATTCACAATGAAGCCAACCTAAGGTTAAATCATGATTCCACAAAGGTAGTCTATACAGAAATACAGCAAAATGCTTCTTATAGATAACTTTCTGATAATTGTGAAAGGTTAACCTGTCCCTGAGGTTATCTCAGTAAATGCAAATGCCTCAAAGGGACTTTTAACCAAAGCTATATTCATAGCTGACATCACAAATAAGTACCAAAAGTACTAGGAAACTAGGTTAATTCTCATCCTTTCCTATTTCATTTCCTCAGAAAGACTTTCCCAAAGGTCCTTAGCCAACAAAGACCCCCATACCCCATTTTCTCTTTAATCTATGTATATCTATGACCCTATTAGTTTTCTCATAGCACTTAACACAATCTGAAATGACTTGCTTATAAATTTGTTGCATTGATTTGTTGTTCCCTGTGAATAGACAGTGAGTTCCCTGAGAGCAGAGACCATGTCTGTCTTGTACACTACTTTATCCAAAGCCCTTAAGAACATCGCTGGTATGACAGGTGCTCATTTAAAATTTCACAACCTTTCAAATGAATAAATATATAGCCTGTTTTGGTTCTAAATATTTAGGGCCAGGCACAGTGGCTCACGCCTGTAATCCCAGCACTTTGGGAGGCTGAGGTGGGAAGATCACCTGAAGTCAGGAGTTCAAGACCAGCCTGGCCAACATGGTGAAACCCCATCTCTAAAAAAAAGAAAAACTGGACTGGCATGATGGTAGGTGCCTGTAATCCCAGCTGATAAGAGGCTGAGACATGAGACTCACTTGAACCCAGGAGGTGGAGGTTGCAGTGAGCCAAGATCCTGTCTGGCCAACACAGCAAGATTCCGTCTCAAAAAGGAAAAAGAAAAAATGTATATACTGTACCCAAAAAATATGGAGAAGGCAAAGGTAATATTTTATAAGAAAATTTAAAAGCCTGGCTTAGAACAACCCCCTCCCTTCACTCCATTTTCTTCCTTCATTCCATCCTCCACTTTGCTGTCAGAATTGACTTCTAAAGGACCACCTAAATATAACAGCTGGAAAATTTTAAGATCTACCCTCTGGAAACTCTTCAATGCAGCATTTGAAGCCATCAGCAACCCTAATCTTTCAGCCTAGTCTCTTACAACTGTCCTCCACTTCTCCTACACAGGCTAAAGTCTAGTCACCCTCCCTGGATGGTTTGTGACCCCCAACTACCAATATGCTTTCCCCATCCCCAATGACTTACCTTTTTTTGTGCTGTTTTCTGCCTCCAGGACCCCCAAGCCTCACATCCTCGTCTAACAAAACTGTGCTCATCTTTCTAGCTCATTTCTTGAGTCATGAGAACCTTCTTCGGATTCTTGTGAATTCTGAATTGCCTCCTCCGCACTCCAATAGCTCTTTTTATGTATCTAAATGGCATTGTCTACATATCATTTTATATGAATTAAGTGCTTAGTTTTATGTTTGTTTCCACTGCTAGATTAGATTACAAACACCTTTAGAACAGGGATTACTTCATTGGTCTTGATACTTCTCTAACCTTTAGCATGCTCCTAGACATGTAGTAAGCATAAACAAATGTTCACTGAATTAGACATCCACAAAATTGAAAGTACTAAAGATGCATTGATGGTGATTGCTTTGGGTTTCAATTGTAAACAGTTGAAGACCTAGGTACCGTACAACCATTTATTAAATTACAGATAGTATCAATCTCCACTTACCACTAACTATGCCTTATTAGCAACTGTTTCATGTAGTCCTTGTTTCAGGAAAATTATTTATGTTCTAGTACATATGTGTAAATATACATTTTTAAACTTTTTTTTAATAACAGTGGCTCATGTTATGAGGTCCTCTACTATGTTAAACACATTTTAATAGACTTTGTCCACAGACTGAACTTTTACTTTTTAATGTGACACCACATATAATACCACATCTCATTCTCTACAGATTCTGAAATGATTCAGGGACTTTTCAATCAGTATTTGCCAATAAAAAGACAAGTTTTTCAAATTCTGCATCATATGTAAAACTAGCTCTTTTTCCTTTCTTTTTTAACATTACAGAATACCTAAAACTTTATATTTGATGAAGACTTCTAAGTATAAGGATCAAACTATAATCGTGTCATTTCTTCAATACTTTCAGTACTGCTCCCACACCAAGAATTAGTTTGCCAAATTACAACATCATTTTCAAAGTACTACCAATCAACAGAGAGGGCAATGAATGAATTCACCCATATGCATCTGTCAGGCTAGTGAGCGATAAAGCACACAGGGTAAGAGAATGGTATTGAGACATATGTGTTCTTACCATCTGCACACATTACAGCAATGCGCTGCACACATATGATACGTCTGAACCTAATGTTACACATGAAAAAGGAAAGCATTCATGCCAACCCTCGGCACAATTCATGTCACATCAGTTTTACAATTGGTGGCTTTATGTTACTCTACATATGCCTATATGTCCCGATGGTTTTTTCTTGTGAAAAATAATTAAGACACAGAATCAGATATACTCTTTAGGAGATTGGCTTCAATCTTATGCCAACAAAATCGCAGTTACACTCAAATGGAGTTACCACAAGCAAATTTGTTTGCTTTCTCAGAACTCATTTTTACTTTACTCCTCTGAAAACTAGAGAGTGCAAAGGAAGTTGGACTGAATAAAAACAAAATGGCAAGCTATATATTAATTAATTTTACATTACATATTTTGGAAGGGCAAATTCATTATTTATACAGGTGCTACCTGACCTCCATCCAGCAAGTTATTCATTTTAACCTATTAATAAACACACTATAAACAACAATGAAAGTTACATGACCTTACACAGCTGTCTCAAGCCACTGTACTTCCATCGTTAAGGAAACTGTTAGATGACCCTGTTGTCAGAACACACTAAATCTGTCTGAATAAGGGAAAACAAGACTTTGTCTCCAAAGGGTAAAAAAAAAAAAATTCCTGGGCAGAGTTCCTGTTCACACTGTACAGTTACTATTATTATTTATCATTTCTTATTTACCTGTGTTTTTAGTATAAACATTCCTGGAAGCTTTTATACTGTTTGTGGCACACAATCAGTTGCTTATTGCCAAGGGAAAGACTTTTTCCCCAGAAAGGCAATCTGTGCACACACTAATTTGAAAGACAGGGTAGGAGCTGCAAGTGTTTTAATAGCCCATTATCAAAAATTATCCCTTGGCTATAAAATCCCCAGACCACTGGCTTGAGATCAGCTCAAAGAAAAATGAGATTACAAAATTTAATCTAGTGAAGGGGAGTGAGAGATGAGTTCTAAAAAGCCTTAGATCACCAAAAAAAAAAAAAAAAAAAAAAAAGGCAGAGGACAGAAACAAGATCAGCATAGATTAAACCTTCCACACATTTACCTCCTACAAATCTGACATGTTCCAAGATTGATTTTAATTTTTAAAAGTAAGGTGTTTCTTTGCAACATTTTAATAAGTAGGGAATGCTCAGTGAAAAATTATATATTGAGGTGACAGGAAACAAAACAGCATTTTGTCTTAAATTTGCACAACCTAATTTATAGCAATAAAGCAGAACCTATGAGTTCTGGTAAATGTCAGGGCAGTCATGTCCATTACATATGTGGATAGGTATGAAGCTGAGTCTCTGTAGGCCCTTCAAAAATTGCACACAGCCGCCCTAATGCAAACCAGAAGTCTCAGGCTGCTGGATGAACACTCAGATTCGCTCCCATGTGGATATTTATAGAGGGTCTCCTCCACCCCCATCCCCATTCTCATGTATGTATGTTTTAAGAGACCAACCAGAGGCTATAACCATAGAGGTGGCTCATTAGAAGAGACCTCCTACCCCAACAAAATCTGGCCCAACCCCTGCAAAGAAAGCACCAGCGTCCCATAGAACCTCCCCCTCTCCCCCTAACCTCTACTCTCTTACTTCTCCTCCCCCTTCCCCTCCTCCCTCCCCACACCCCTCCCCATGAGCATCTGCCTGGCCCAATCTCGCCTGGGCCAGCTCCAATAACAACATCTGCTTGGCAGCTTTTCAAGCCCACGGATAGTTATCTAACTGAGGCTTTTGTGCTGTACTGTTTATTCTATGTGAAGAAATGCCTCCTTAGTTGAAAGAGTACTTTAGAAAAACTGTGCAGCTATTAGCAAGTGAAGCACAAGGCTAATAACCCCCACCTGCTCATCAAATTAATTATGACATCTGAGTCATTATAACTCAGAAAGAAAACACGACTGCAGATTTGTCACATGTAGGAATAAACATGTATTAGGACCAGGAAAAAAATCAGAGCAAGAGACTCAGCTGGACAAAACACATGCTTCCACCTTTCAGAGACTGTAAATATGGAGCCTATCTTTCCAAGTGAAACTGACGAAGAGGGATGAGGTGGTTGGCCAGATAACCACACTGCTGTTACACGAAGCAAAATGAGATAAAGTCAGGGATTAGGGAACCTCAAGGAAAACACTGTAAGGTTGAATAATAACTTATTTAGAAAAACTAAAACTCTATACAAAGCCATTTCACAAAGCAAAATATACTGCCCACAATGAATGTGACCCTGTGTCATTTGGTCCATCTTAAAAACACTCATAAGAACCTTGGGTAGAGAATTTTTTTTCCCTAGGTACAAAAGAGTATTTTAAGGGTGCTAATAACTTTAGCAAAGAAATACATTAAAAATAAAAATAAAAACTTGCCGTGAAGTTACTGCATTTCCTAACCATGAGTGCATAAGACTAGCATTTTTAAAAGGCAAATTCCATCCAGTGGCCATTAAAAATTTACATTTAAAAGCCAGACATGTAACAGTATATCTCATGATCAGTAACATTTTGCTAATATTTCATACTATTAAAAGGTGCAAGTTTTCATTATACATTTTGAACAAACTTAAAATAGCTACTAACCTCTTTTATTCCCCCCACGTTTCTGGAACTTGCAAATATAACATATATTTTAAAATATCTTACTCCCAATTTTTCAATCTGGCTTTTTGTCATAATTTTAAAATACAAGTAAATTTTAATAAAGGTAAAATTATTTTAACTAGAACATGAATTAATAGGATGACGACCCATGCAATAGAGCCATGACATTATTTCTTGCCATTATTTTAAAGGAAATAAATTATAAAATGACATTTGCATGAATCATAAAATGCTATACTTTAAAAACACTCCTACCAAAAATGTTTGCAGCTATAAATTCAAAGCCTCTTCATCTTTCTGCAATATCTTTAGTATTAAAAGAACTTTTTGAATTCTTTTGTAGTCTTTGTGCTGCCAGTTTCATAAAACATAAATCCTTCTATGAAAGCATATGACTCTTTTGCTAAATAACATCAGCCTGCTCCACTTTATCTTCTACCTCCAGGAAAGTCATCCACGGTAGCAACAGCTATAATCAATTCTTGCAAAAAAAAAAAAAAAAAAAAATTCTTCTTTTTATAAAAGCAAAACCCACAGAAGAGTTAATTTTAAAACAGAACATGCTACATGAGGTTTAATATATTATGAAAGCAAACCTCAGGAAGCAATACAATTAGTCTTTTCTCTCGGTAAAACAATTTTGTGTTAGAGTCTAGTGCTGAGTTGATTTATGTAAATGTGTTACTTAGCCTCAACTTAAGATATAAATCCAGAGTAAACATAACAATGGCAATCCCGACAGTCTGCTTTGCCAAATCAGAAGATTTAGTCAGCCTAGACTAAAAATGAATTAAGATTATACTGAGAGTGTCAGTCCTAAGTCAAGAAAACATGCCCAGTCAGGGCACACCAGGGAGAAGATCACTCATTAATGAGCCAGCAATGCTATAAAGCTTTTGCTCGTCTGGGAGAATATGTTCCCAGTTTTAAACTCCACAGCAAATCAAGGCACTCTTTTTGAATAGGTGCATTTTTTGGTCTCTTTCCCCCTCATCAATCCCGAAAAGAAACTCAGCTTCTCTGTATTACCTGTGTAACTCTACATGTCAAACTACAATAGGCCTTGTATCCTTTAAGGTAACATGGGCCAGTGTCTGACGTGGAGTGGAGGACTCGGGGCTGTGGGGAGTTAATGCCTCCCTTCTCAAAATAACTTTCAAGTTGTCTATTAACAACTAGTTCCCGCAATTACATGTTATATTTCTTTACCATGATAGGAAACAGTTATATATCCCAAATAAATCTGACTATGGAGTATCTGGCAGCAGATTTCTGTCTCCCCAAACACACTGACAACACAGCTCAGAGACAAGCTGGTCAGGCATGCTATACAGAGGTCTGTCTGTCCAAGCCTAAAAAGTAAATAAATTACTTTGTGAAAAATATCCTTAGAAAGGATCAGTATTATTGTCAGTGTGACTTTAAAATTCTAAAGGCATGCCAGAAAGAAGGCTACATAAAATTCAGCAGTTTCCAGATCATACACAGTACAGGGATTCTCATACCCACTTAATCTCAGCACGCATCTCCACCCCTACTTCCTTCCCAATGGTATGTGGTCTTGAAAACACAAATGTTCACGTTTCCTGAAGCTGAGCTGCAAAGGAAAAGTCTCCTCCCAAGAGGCAGAGCTGTAGGCTTTTGGTGCCCCTGAAATTGTTCACTATAGTACAACATAATGTGACACTCACCACAATTAGCCACAGGGAAACAGTCTTTTTTTCACCTCTGATGTCACATAATAGATTTGCGATCACATCAGTGAGCAATGTTATCTACAAGTATTTTTGGAAGCCTTGTTAAAAGAGCCATAATACTGCAAGCCTAACTGGAAGTGTTAGTGGTGAATGCTTCTCTACATCTCATCTTGACCACTACTTTACTGAAAAGTGAAAAATGACAGATGCACATTATTTTTCCGAAACTAGACATTTCCACTGGTAGTTCTTCCTCCTAAGTAATCTTTTCTTCTCCCTCATTCTCTACCCTCTTTCTCTCTCTCTATACACACACACACACACACACACACACACACACACACACACACACACACGAACACATCCATTAATATTAAGAACAGTCTTCTGTAATGTTTTTCAGAATTTCTCAGGGGCTTAGGAGGGCGGCAGCCGTGCCAAAATTACAAGCTTTCCTCTAGTCAGAAGGGATGTCTTTTCAAAGCCCAGCCCTCATTTTTCAGTCTGATGTAAGTAAATTTACCTCTGTGTGCTGGGCTGAGCAGCTTTTCTTTGTCGTTTTTGTTTTTCTAATAGCTGCTGCTCTGGCAGAGCTATTCATTTCAAAGGGAAGTTAGAAGCATTCTTCACTCTTCCCCTTTTAGATTATTTGCAGTTACTGACTCTTCTGAAATCTCAGATTTGAACAGAAACCTAAAGCACAGCACCATTTTAAAACAGCAAATCACCAGCATTCCTGGGATCACATTTCTCTAGAGCAACTATCCAATATGAGGCACAAGAACTAAGTCTAACTGGGCTAAAATCAACAAAATTAAAGACAAAGAATTATCTCTTTAAAAAACTGGGGCCTACTGTGCTCTGACAGCATGCTAAATGACAACAATCTTCTGGAAACATTGTTTCAGGACCAGAGAAGAGGTGGTGGAGTTCTGTTTGCCAATTAGCTAAATTAACTGATTTCTTAAGAAACTCAAGTGAACTGTAGTAAGGTAGTCAACTTCTGGAAACATTGTTTAAGCAACAGATAAGAGATAGTGGGGTTTTGTTTTGAAGTTAATTTACTTCATGAGAAAGTCAAATCAACAGTCATAGACCATGAAGTTGATAAGATCTATGATAAAATCCAGTGGGTGAACTCTCGGTAAAAGTTCTTAATTTGCCCATGTCCCAGTGTATTCAATGGGCTTCAGTTTGCAATGGCTGGACCTTGCTCTCATTCCTTCTGATGGGAGTTGTTTTACGTGGACAAGGCCAGGATCATGGTCCCTGAGTGCTCCAAGGGATTAACCTCTGTGAATTCTACCTCTGTGTCACATATTTAAATGAGTAACTTAGAGTTCACTATCTTTCTGTTCAACTAAAGTCAACTTCTTCTTTATCAACCAACATTCACCTACTCTAATCATTGAACACACTTGAATTCATATCAGTTCTGGGATTTTGGTAACCATCAATCTTAAAGTCATAGTAAGAAGAAGAATAAAGGGCTATCAGTGCAGTTGAGGCAAACAAGGAAGAAAAAGTGCACGGCGCCATGGTTAAGAAATCATGCCAGGCTAGGAAGACTCTCATTAACATCTCCTGAGTCATCCCATTCACCAGCATTACCTTGAAGAATATCTGTGTATATAAGTGAAAACCCTATCACACCCAGGGGCTTATGTCCTTAGCATCTTAATTTCCTAGTTGTGAGTATTTATCTAAAGGGACATGAGTATAATGCTGTCCTATACGGCATACTAAGAAACTGATATAAAAACTAAGCCCGCAGGAGAAAAGAGATGCTACATTCCTGGGGCAATTTTCAAATGGCACTAAAAATAGATAAATATAGCAGTAAGCACTAAGTCTCTCCTCCCTCACTTCCCTATCTCTATTTTTCTTTTACATTTGTGTGAATTCAGTAACCATAATCTAATTCTATTATGCCAAAAGACTAAAAGTTGCTGATGTTCAAAACTCTACCAGTATACCAAAAACTTTGAAACTAGGAAGGAAAAAAAGACTTTCTTACCCTTAACCAAAAATGAAGAGTCTCAAGCATACATGGATAGCTTAACAAATTACCAATTTACACTGAAATAAGAGAAGATGTTCACTAAGAATTACATGACTAGGTACTGCAGGGGTTCTTTGTTTAGTCTTGTTCAGCAAAAAAAAATTCTAGGTTTGCCATACTCGATGTTTTGGTATGAGGTGGTGAATCAAGCACAAATTTTCTTTGGACTTGAAACATTTAAAATGTTGTGGAAAAACAGCTGGGGAAAGATACTGTTCTTAATCCCCAGCTCTAGACTATCTGTTGGGGTAATTGCTTCCCAATCCCATTTTCTCAATTGTAAAATGGGAACAATATCTATCTTATCCAATTGAAACAAATATTAAATAAGATACTTTAAACAAAAGATAAAGGTGCTTTGCAATTTACAAATATGAGGTATAACTTAAAGAGCTAATTGGAAGACATTAACATAATCTACATAGAATGACCTTCAGAGCAATATGGTTTGCAATTTAAGGAATGAAAGGAAGATAAATTGTAATACATATGTACCTCTCTCAGAGAAGGCTGAAAGGTACAACATCAAAGGCATTATCTGCGGACTCAGGTTTCGGATTACCTTTGCCACTTCCTACACGTGAGACACTGGGTAACTTACTGTAAAATTCTGTGAGCTCTAATTTTCTCATCTTTAGATGAGTAATAATAATATCTACCTTGTGAAGGTTCCTGCAATATTTAAATAAAATACTACACATAAAAGTATCTGACTTTAAAAATAATATTCATGCAAAGGAAAGTTGATCACATCAAAGGTTTCTTAGGGACTGTTTGCCTTCCACATCTGTCTTATTAATATAGCTTCATGCAGTCACCTAAATATCTTCAAGTATTGTAAACTGAATTCAGATTATGTGCTTTTTTAAAAAGTGCATCTTTTCTATATCAAGCAGAAATCGGCCCAAAAAAAAATACTTCTGTAAAAAGCTTAGGAAAGAATAATTTCTCAATTCAGGAAATTTCTTCATGGTGCTATGAAGAATTTTTCTTGTACTGAATTGCTATTTGTGATCCACCTGTTAAAAAAAGCTCAAAACACATTTCAAAAACAAATAGAATGCTTAAACTTTCTTAAAAGACAGAATGTTTTACATGTTGTATTTTGAGGAGTTTTTTTAAATAACAAGTTTTTACTTACTCATCTTTAAAATAAAAGAGAAAGTAACTGCCCAAGAAACAGCCTTATCTTTTGCTTTCTACAATTCAGAATTTTGAAAGAAATCCTCAAATCCTCCAAACAAGTGTAATACACATGGTTTGCTGGCAGAATTTATTCCAAGCATCTCCAGGCAATATGCATGTGCACCCGCGCGCGCGCGCGCACACACACATACACACACACACAAATTTTTGAATCATTAAGTCATTTGGAAGACTCTCCAGAAGTGTGCCGAGGCATGTTTTTGGTGTTTTGCCAAATTATGTGCTTCTGTTTGTGGCTTTCAAATATGGATTAGACAGACGCACAAGCATGTACTGTTTGGCAAGTAGCGACAATGGTCTAGTCTGAATTTAGTAATTTAAGCTTTTCATTAGTCCTCTAAGGTGAAAGAAAGAATTAACAACAACTTGTTTGAGCTCTATCTTTATATCCCTTTGTCATCCATTCTTGTTCACTTGCCATAGATTAGAAGCCAAAGGAATTTCAGATGTCCTCTGCAGATAGACCTAAAGTAAGGGCTTCAAACAGGGGGTTCAAATGTCAAGTACATTTAAGCTGGAACTTGAACTTTTACTCATCCTTACTCTAAGGCTATAACTCTGCTTTTCTGAGTTCCCCATCGTACTTGAATATCCAGTTTACCCTCCTTTTTTCTCACAAAAAGTACAGATAGAAATTACCTAGAGAGATAAAAGGTCACTTGAGATTTCTGTTTCTCATGACTTGAAATTACCATGCACAACAGTAGACTTCTACATGGCAAAGTGCTCACAAAGATGTCTCTGTCTCCTGCGATGATCTCTGGGGGAAGCTATGTCCCTGCTGCCCTGCCTCATGCTGCAGTCACTCTAAACTTCAGAGACCAGCATCTTACGACCATGAGCTTTGGTGCTAAGTTCAGAAAAATTAATCCCAAACTGTCACAACCATCCTGATGACCAGTATGTCTTTCTAATTAGAATCAATGCAGTAATCATTATAATTGGCAGTCCCTCCCCAGATCACCTGGAGAACACCATGGGAAGTGTAGTTGACTTGCAGTATTTTACATTTTCTTCTGTTGGTAGGTAAAAGTAATCTGATGTCCAATAGAAAAGTTCACAGAAACCAAGAGGTAAAAAGGACCAAATGCTGACAGTGGTCCATTGTTAATTGAGCCCCCTGTGCGAAGCTACAGAAAGATTAGTTTATACAGCTGCTGTTGTTTGTCATAACATTCCTAACAAGATACATATGTTCAATCAAAGTCTTATTTTGCACCTCCAAAACTGGACCATCCAACGGTCTGAAACATGTGGAAATCAAAAGCAACAGTGTACAGAAGGAAGACCGTGTATCCCCTCAGGTTGCCCCAATGGCTGAGGAAAGAAAAGAGGCGAGCCCCTGAGTGAGCAGAGCCTAGAATGTTTGGGTTTGGCGGTTAGTGAGTAAAACATGAACAATGAATGTGGGCTGGAAGCTGGGACAGAACCCTGTTAGGGTCATTACTAAGGTGTAATGCTATTGACTGTTTTGTGGGGAATTTAGACCTTTAACCCCACCATGATTCAGAAGCAGCGACTTTCTCGGGATAAACTGAAAAACTGAAACTGGGAGAAAATATTTCCAGTCAGAGCACAAAGGTAACCATGTCACTTGTCCATTGTATTTTCCAGCAGTAGAACTTTACCCTACTTAAAAACTACAGGTGTACTGAGGGGGAAAAAAAAAATGTGTTAACTAACTTTAGGAAACTTTCACTAAAATACCTAAGCTAAAAGTCCACAATAGGTTCAATACAAAAACATTATCAGTACTATCTATAAAACAGGTGTTAAAAATAAGGTGTTTCTTATCCTCAGGAATTTTTCATTTTAGTGAGGGTGGGGAGAAAAATATATGCATACACACACACAGAGAGAGAGAGAGAGAAACAGACACAGAGAGAGTATGCTTACAATTCACAAAGCCCTTTCACACACATTATCAAAATTTATCCTCAGGAGTGATTGTTAACAATGCCATCATTATACAGACGGCAAAACTGAAGCACAAGTCCCAGTCACTGGTAATGGAACCAAAAATGGAAGCCCAGTCTTCCCATCATATTCCTTACCTTTTCTATGATAATTAGAGGATATTATATCTACTAATCACTATGATGAAAAAAGTACATCATGCCTGGAAACTGAATCCTGTTTTCAACGTTAATAACTAGATTCTACAAGTTGTATCCCCTTCCGACTACTTTCACACAAATATTTTACCTAAGACTTGACTGCCGAAGATTGAGAGCTTATTAAATCCTCACCAAAAAGGGACATTAAGGCTAACAGTGATCAGACTGCTCCACAGAGAAGGCAGGTCAAAAGGCACGACTTCAAGGAAAGACTCTCAAGGCAACAGAGATCGATATAATTTACTTCAGAGAATAAAATATCAATCTACTTTGAAGGATGTTGCTCATCCACAACTCAAAGCACCTAAGATATTTTCCAGGATGGATATTTATGGGCCACAACATGTACTGCTGCTAGTCTGTATTCGCTCCTTCTGTACACTCCTTTCACACTCTTCATCTCTGGTTCCTTATCTTATTATGAACTGGTTGAAAAGGCCATCTCAGACCTCCATAGAAGGTAGAATTCCCTTAAAGCTTCCAAATGTAAACAATGGTCTTGTAATAATGATGCAAACTCAGAAGGTAAGAATAATGTTTAGATTCCTTTTGCATGCTTCTCATCTAAAACAATTTTCCTTCCCTCACATCTTTCGTGCATTTGATTAAAGCACCAAAATACACTTACAACACAACCAGCAGGATTGCTTTGACAGCAGCTGAAGTGCCCATTCCAACCTTATTAACTTGATCCAAGATGGTACTTCAAAATGACACACTTTAGAAATGACAGGTAGAATCCAGGATTTTATTTCCCAGGAAGAGGAATTAATCCGAGTCCTGTATATCTAGTTTAGTACAAAGTCTGCTAAGGAGGTTAGTCCTATCCTGGATTAGCCTCACTAAGCCAGCTTAGGGGCTGATCTAAAATAATAGTTTAACAAAATGCCTGGGTCCAAAGGCTGATTCCACCACTTGCTAGTTGTGTGACCCTAGGCATAATCTTTCTGTTCTTTGGTTCCCTCACATGTAAAAAGGAGATACTAATAGATCTTGCCTCATGGGGCTGATGTAAGGAATAGATGAAAATACAACACACACACACACACACACACACACATATTCAAGTGTTTAAAAGAGTATCTATATTCACCACCCACTTCAAGCCTTTACTTAAATGTTGCCTTACTAAGTTGAACCTATCCTAATCATTTTTGAAATACCTCAATCTTCTCTAACCCTGAACTCACATTTTACTTATTTTAAAACTAGATTAGAGACAGTATTTTCTACCAGATTAGTGCTCCTGTGGTCAGTATTCAATTTATATCACACCTTAAAAGAATAAGGCAATTCAGTGACTAGTCTCCTCCTGTAGCAAGTAGCTCCCAGGGAATTCCATTTCTACAGGAGACAATGTTAGGCAACGTGGGACTCAAGAGACAGCTCAGTGTGGGTGCACAGGAGGTGTCTGTGGTTCCTTGGAGGATGCATCTATTTTGTAAATAATGAAATTTACGATTTTATGAGTAGCAAAACAGGAAAAAAAAAATTCCTCAGGTATAGAAGAAGGTTTGGGAGACTACAGATCCAACTGATAATTGGTTTCCTTGCAGGAAGACTAGGATTCTTTTATATGTTATATAGTTGTGATCATTTTACAAATAAGACTTTCTTATAATTTTCTGGAGATTCATTAAACTACAATACTTCATATGCAAAAGAAATTATGGCAATCCATAGTTACATAGCTCTTTGTGCCACAACACATACAGTGAGCCAAAATGGGAAATTATATTTTTCTAGAAAAATCATTTTTACCCTCTCAAATGGTTGTGAGAGCAGCAACAAATAAAAACCTAAAATCTGTATTGTGGTTGCTAACTTGAACCATGCCAATGAACATTCAAAAGATTAATCAAAGGCTTGACAGTTGTTAACAGTTCAACATGGTTCCCATAATTATCCAATTAAACATATAATGCAAATAATAGAAGTCTTATGGGTTCCATAGAGCATGAATATCAGGCTGCTTCAGAAAACTATTAACTGTAATGTACTGTCTGCTGAGTCAGAAGAAAGTGAAAGGAGAACTAGTACATTTATAAGGGAAGGCAAGGAGTAGAAAAATAGAGTGGAGAGACACGTAACTCAACCACTCTTTATGTGGTCATATAAACACAACAGACAGTGGTAAAATCCAGAAAACAAAATTTAAGTAACAATTATTGTAAAACCAAAAGAATGCAGAGAAATGACTTTACCCTATAATTCCTACTGGTTGCACTATATCCACAGCATACTTCAACCACACTTTCCTAGCTTGCTGCTAAGTTAGAAACATGGATGTAATTATAGTTGTTGGCTTTTGACTCTGTCTATAAACCATGCAGAGATAAACTGCTATTAGTGAACATACCAACTCCATATAATTGTGTTTTGACATTATAGGTAAAAACAATGAGAAGGAAAACTAACCACAGCAATTATAAACAGCATGCTCCAGGGCACGTCAGGTCACTTATGACCTTGACTAAATGATTATAATCCTTAGGTTGCGTTCTCACACGTTCACATGCATACACACACACGTGCACACCCCACACCTGTTTTTTTTAGGGAAATGTATTTAGTGAACATAAGAATGACTAAATCATATATTTATAAATGCCCAGAGGAATAAAAAATGTATGCTGCATGGGTCAAATATCTGTACTTAAAAAAATCTTATATTTCAAAAAACCAATGTAAATTTTAAAGGAAAAACTTTGTGGTAACTGTTCATTCTAAAAATACTCTATTCTGCAGCTCTATCTACTCAGGGGGCAGGAAGAATTACAGAAATTTGATTCAGTATGAAAACTTCTGCTACTATATAAACTGGATTTAAGTTACATTATTTGGAGGGCAATTTTTAAATATTTAAACCATCCCCTTACACTGATAACATTTTTTCAATAACCATTCAACTATTTGCCTCATTTTATTTGCTACAGAGAGAAATGCTGCATTCATTTCTTTTTGTAAAAGTCAGTCTTCTCTCCCACTAAAGTGGTACGAAGCGATATTAAGAGGGCAATAAATATCCCATAAATATTATTAAAGCATGATGTTCTTAGATAAAAAATCGTATTGTGTTTAATGACTTTTCTTCTAATGTACAAAATTATTTGTACAATCAGCAACAGTAGAGATGTGAAAGGTATAATAATGTTATATTATACATGGTGGCCCACTTTGCAGAAGTCCAAATTAAAAGTGATATGACTTTCTAATGAGACTATTCACAGAAATGGCAGTTGATAAACATAGTCTTTAGAGTGTGCTAAGGTCATTAAAACAGGCTCATGTATCTGCGTATTTCTTAAAAGTGTACATCTTTTTTTTTAATGTGACTTTCTTATTTGGTCTTCTTAACAATCTGATCAGGAAGGCAAGAGTAGTTGTCCTTTTTACAGATCAGGAAACAGATTCCCGAAGGAGGGCAACTTGCCCGAAGCTACCAGACTACTGAGTTGCTGAATTAGGCCAGACAGCCAGATGAGCTCCCCATGCAGGGCTTCAGACCTGAATACCTGGGTTCAAATACTTGTTCCTCCTTTTAACCACTGTTGTATGAACTTCAGTCATGACTGGCTCTCTCTTTGAGAACTTTATTTTCCATGATTCTAATAGCTTCCACATAAGTTAGTTGTGAGAATTAAATAAAGCATGCTATATAAAGCCCTTAACACAGTCCCAGGCACATAGTAAGTGCTTAATAAATATTAGATGTTGTGGCTGTTGTTACTATCATCTTAGAGCTACCCTGGCTAAGTCTGGCAGGTTAAAGGATTAAATAAATAACCACATAAATATCAAATCCAGAGATTAACATTTAGCACACATTTTAGCACACATTTTAAAAGAGATTAACATTTAGCACACATTTTAAAAGAAAACGAACTGACATAACTGGATATCACTGTAATTCTTGACTAGGGGCTCTTGCGGAATGACTTGCATCAGCAGTTCTTAAAGGTTTTCTAACAAAATGCTTGTGTATTTGTATCATCACACCACTCACGGGACACAGGTTGAAGGAATTTAGATTGAGAAAAACTATGCAAATCAAAACTGTGGTAAAATGCAAGCATACTAGTGTCTGTATCCACTTTATCGTGGGGATCAAAGTTTCTCTGTTTTAACTGCCACATTCCATCCTGGACCGAATAGTTTCTGTATAACTAACTGGCAAGTCTAGCATCTTGACTGAAAGTTCACAGTTAAGGGCTTTGACATAACGTCCTTGAGGACAATGGACTCTTCATTCAGGGCAAGAGCAATCCTGATCATGCTCAGGGCTGCATGAACTCAAGTTGATTTGGCCTGAGCCGTCACTGCTCTTTTTAAAGGAAATGGAATCGGAAGAGAAAAATATCCATATTCATGTTGGGGAGCAAATATATAAAGTCAGCATGTTTAAATGTTGTACATTGGCATCCAGGAACACTCAAGAAAGCTCTGTTGCTTGTAGCTCACTGAGGGACAGAGGAGCAGTGTCTATAGGACAAAGAGATGCACATCTAAGCAAGTAGAAAGAAGAAACATTTATGGTAGACAGGAAAAGAAAAACCATACAATTATTTCTTTCTCTAGGTAGGTAGGTAAGACTACACTGAGATCTCGTGACAGTTCTATAACTGCTTCATATACACATTATTATAAAATGTAGCTTATAACCCTTGGAGATGCAGAGAAGACCCTTTTGTAAAAACCAGGTTTATTGGAGAAGTAAGTGGGAGTGAAGCTGGGAATATGAGCTGGGAAGGGGCAGTCATGGGTTGAAATTCTGACTTTGCCTCTTACTAGCTTTCTGATTGGAGAGTTATTCAATATATTTAACCTCAACTTCTTTGTCTATTATTTGATGATAATACCTAGTTCCTTGGGTAACTGTAATGATTACAATAAAAAAATTAATGGGGGAATGGGACATTTTGTTGTTTT
>NW_012104076.1:213007-216652 GCF_000951045.1 Mandrillus leucophaeus
TGCACACCATCACGCCTGGCTAATTTTTGTATTTTTAGTAGATACAGGGTTTCACCATGTTGGCGAGGCTGGTCCTGAACTCCTGACCTCGGGTAATCCCCCGCCTTGGCCTCCCAAAGTGCTGGGATTACAGCCATGAGCCATCATTCCCAGTCCTATTTCAATTATTTTTAGTGTGTCAATAAGTGAAATGAGCTTTTTTAATATGTAAAGGTTATTTCAAACTATATAATATTTTCTTTTGTCTCTTTTACCCTACTGGGGCCAGAGTAAGTTCATTATCTAGAATTACGATTAAGAAAGAAGTCCAGCGATAACTGCATGGATTAAAATTCTGACTCTATCACTTAACTAGCTTGCCCTCAGAGTTCTCATTTGTGAAAAGGCAGTAAATTATCTACCTCATATGGTTACTGAGGATTAAAGGAGTCAAACAGGTGACTTGGCAAACAATACCTGGTGCATACTAAATGTTAGCTAAACGGCAATGGTCACACGTGGAAAAGCATCACAGCCTAGGAAATCCTACCCACCTTTACTCAAGTTACCTATCAAGCACCAGGTCACTATGTAAAGCCTTAACTTGTAAGATTGGTATTGTCTCCATTTCACACAAGAAGAAATGGAGCCTCTGGGACTTCAAAACACTTGCTGAAAGTTATACAGTTAAAAAATGACAAAAACAAGATTTTAGACAGTACTCCTGTTTTCCAACTTTTTGACTATTTCCAGGGCTCCTTCTAGCAAGTTCCAATTCCATGCATGCCTAGTCACTGCCCCTGATGATGGGACACTACCAGACTGACATGTTAACTGCAAAACCTGCAATAAGTCTGCTGACATCTGATGAGTTGGAGAAATTATTGGGTGTACCCCAATGCCACATTCTCTTCTTTTATTTGTTCCATTAAGTGCAATCATCATCAGGAAGCCTAACACATACTCACTATTCCTCCAAGTTTCATTACAGTTCTTGATTACTCACTTTTGAATGGGAGGGTGCTAGTGCCACTCAGAACCCAACGCAATTGCCCCAGCTAGGAGCAGGGCAGAGTCCAGAAATACATCCTGACACGTATCCAACCTCCTGCAAGAAAAGCTACATGCTACGAGATGTCATAACAAGCATGCTTGTTACTACCATGTATATACTACAAAAATATTTTTTGTCAATACAGAGAAAAAAATTACACTTGTTCATCACAATAACCCATTCTCATGATCTCACTATTTTCTTAGAAGTTGTCACAAGTTTTCATGTCATTTCTTTCAGATGATGCTTGTATAATCACTACCATTACTCTTTTTATAACTTATTAAGCACTTAATGGGAACACTTAAGAAAAAAGAACAACAAAAATTGGATAATTCTTCTTAAATTGTCTCTCACTACTGTAAAATTTGTCAAATGTCTGTCTTCTCTATTTTGCAATTTTAGGACATAGTAGGTGCTTAGTGAATAGCTGTTGAATGACTAAGCAGCTTCACTGCGGACAGAATGGCTTTTAAATGCATCATAAAGTGGCAAACTGAGAAAGATTTCTTTTTAAATTTCAGTGATCATAATCTTGCTACATGTGCACAACATAATCAACGGTGAACTAAAGAATCAACAAAAACCCCCGTATATCACCTTATAGAGAACAAGGGGAAGAGAAGTATGAAAATAAGAAAACCTGATCACTGTCATCCAAGAACTTACGTTCACTTTTTATTTGCCTCAGGAGATGGGGAAGTAGAGAGGAATTGAGAATTTCACAAACTAGGTTCAATTCTATGATTTGTAACCCTAAAAGACTGAAAGCTACTATAAAAGAGCTATTATATAGCCATAGTCACAGGATTACCACAGCTTTCATTGTACACTTTTTTCTGCAATTACCTATGAGGAAACACTTATATTCTGGAACAGGCATCATTTACAGAGAACAAAATATTTAAAGCTGGGTGCTATTTTATTGTTGGGTGTGTCACTAGATCAGCTCATTGCTTTTAGCAGCAAAAAAGTATAAACTTGCATCAGGTCAGATACTTTAGTCTGACAACAAAACATACCTCAACAAACAGAAACCATTTTTTCTTCTGAGTTGAACAGCCACACTTGATTTTTAAAATAATAACGATAGTGATGTAAACTGAATGCAAAACTCAACTCAGCTAACTTCAGAATATTTTTAAATACAGTAATTTTTGCAGAATATTTTGCTTTCCAGATTGTTTAATTGCCTATAGAATTATCTTCTCAATTACAAAATATCTTAAAACAAATTATGGATACATGACAAATATATATTGACACTTTTCATTCAAGATTATATAACATAAACAATTGAAATACCAGAATTCGTTTTAAAAGATACTTTACAAAACATTTTAAGACAATGTGTATCGGATATACACTGAAATCTAAGAGCTAAACTATATCTAAGAATAATTTAGATATCAGAGTTCAACGTTACAATTCAATAATAAAAAAGAGATTAATCAATCAAAGCCATTTAGTATTAAAAATTTTGGCATCTGTGTTAAAATTCCTATTAGATTCCTTTATTAACAATTTTTTTTAACAGAACACCAAATTTGTCACCAAAATAAATATTCCCAAAACAGCTTTATATCGATGCCAAATGCAGTTAATTTATATGAAAAGTAGATTCTTGGTTATTTGTTTCATTTTGTTTTGGTTTTGTTACATAACCCCTGAGAAAACTCTGCTTAACACTCACCTCCTCTCTGTGACCTTTCCATTACAGTCCCACAGGGTCCCCTCTCAGAAAGCTCAACAAATCTAACTATATATAGTAGTTGATGAGAGGGCTAGTTAGTTGTATACTTGTCCCACTATCTTTGGCATTTTTGTTTTTCATAAACACTGCAAGTGACCATGACCCTCTCATTTCTACTTGTAAACTACTTGGGCAAGGCCATCAGTATTTCAGTGTTTTTTCCTAACTCCTTAAAATATTGAAAACAGTGCTCAATACAGTAACTCTACTCCATAAATGCATTTCTCAACCATTTTTTCACCTTTAGCTCAAATGTTCTATATTTTCCTTGAAGGATTTATTTTAATAAATCCACAAATGCCTACTTCTTTGACTATATGATGATACATATGGAATCATATTAAACACATATCAAAATAAAAGGATTTAATATACCATATATATTGCATTTTATCTTGTCTTTTATTATTTTATTAGTCATTAGATTTTCCAAAGCATGTGTGTACGTGTGTGCGTATATGTGTGTGTGTGTATGCATATATACATATATTTGGTATGCCAAATATATAATATTTACCAAAATATATAATATACACAAATATATAATTTGGTATACCAAGTGTGTGTATATATATACACACACACACACGTATAACATACACACACCCACATAAATATGTACATACATTAATATATATAATCAACACTGAATTAAAGAATCAACAAATCCACTGTATATTGCCTTATAGAGAACAAGTGGAAGAGAAGTATGAAAATAACACCTGGCCGGGCGCGGTGGCTCAAGCCTGTAATCCCTGCACTTTGGGAGGCCAAGACCGGCGGATCACGAGGTCAGGAGATCGAGACCATCCTGGCTAACATGGTGAAACCCCGTCTCTACTAAAAAATACAAAAAACT
>NW_012104076.1:217717-219093 GCF_000951045.1 Mandrillus leucophaeus
TGATTGGAGAGTTATTCAATATATTTAACCTCAACTTCTTTGTCTATTATTTGATGATAATACCTAGTTCCTTGGGTAACTGTAATGATTACAATAAAAAAATTAATGGGGGAATGGGACATTTTGTTGTTTTCACTATTGCTAATATTGCTACCAATTAATACTAACATAATTATAAAACAGTAATAATAAGGAGGATTGCTGTCTTTCAGAAGAGAAAGAGAAGTCATTTCTGGATCTTTCCATACATCCTCTTTCTCACTAAGATTCATAGTCTTATCGAAGAAGAAAATCAATCTTTGAAACCAAAGAAGTGAACATAATGTATAGGAATAAGGGGTGGGGGAATTTTTGTCCTGCAAACTTATGATGATTTACAAATCTCATAAACTCTTATCTAAATAACCCACAAAGCAAGCACCCAAAACTCAAAAGTTTTTTAATAAAAAATGGACTCTGTTTAGAAAGATGCAACCAAAAAAATATGGAAACTAAAATATACGTTCTTTGTTCACCTATTTCCTTCAGAAAACTCTCAAAGAGCCCAGAGTCCATTTACTCAAGTATACATAGATATTTTATTTGAAAAGTATCCCAACTTTTCAAATCAATAAGAAAAACGGAAGAAAAATTTATTCTAGGACTTCCAAGGAAAACCATTAATTTAGCATAGGGTGAGTGGGATAGGGAAGATTTTTATCATAAGTCAATCATAAAGACCATGATACTTATTCTTGAACAATTGGATTACTATGTATGGCTCTTGACTTGCTTAATCCTCTCTTTAAGGACATTTTATTTTCCCTATGTAGCCTTTGTGGACTGCACAATAAACATATCCAATTTCAAGGTCTCCTACATAAGCAGCATAGAGCAAGAGAAAACAAAAAAATGAGAAAGACTGCTTAGTTTAAAAGATTTGCTTGGAAATCACTAAAATTTTGTGTATCAAAATAAATAAATCAAAACTGAAAGCAGTAATTCATAAATTAAAGATAAAACAAATGATTCTTTCCATTTTTTTTCTTGAGACAGAGTCTCACACTGTCACCCAGGTTGGAGCACAAGGGTGCAATCTCAGCTCACTGCAACCTCCAGTTCCCGGGTTCAAGTGATCCTCCTGCCTCAGCCTCCTGAGTAGCTGGGATTACAGATGCACACCATCACGCCTGGCTAATTTTTGTATTTTTAGTAGATACAGGGTTTCACCATGTTGGCGAGGCTGGTCCTGAACTCCTGACCTCGGGTAATCCCCCGCCTTGGCCTCCCAAAGTGCTGGGATTACAGCCATGAGCCATCATTCCCAGTCCTATTTCAATTATTTTTAGTGTGTCAATAAGTGAAATGAGCTTTTTTAATATGTAAAGGTTATTTCA
>NW_012104076.1:219143-223740 GCF_000951045.1 Mandrillus leucophaeus
ACAATTGTGCCTGAAAAACACGCTTTTGAACTTTCACCATAAACTGTCAAACTAGAAATTAGCTACTAGAAGTAGCCGATATTAAACTTTCTCTAATACTAATACCTCTGTTTCAATGTATTAATCTTTGCCTTATTCCAGAGTGCCTTGATATACACAAGCACACACAGGGCATTTTAAAAACATAGAGATAACTCTTTCATGTTATAAAATAATTCTTGGCCAGGCACGGTGGCTCACGCCTATAATCCCAGCACTTTTGGGAGGCTGAGGTGGGTGGATCACTTGAGGTCAGGCATTCACGACCAGCCTGGCCAACATGATGAAATCCAGTCTCTACTAAAAATACAAAAATTAGCCAGGTGTGGTGGTATGCGCCTGTAATCCCAGCTACTTGGGAGGCTGATCCAGGAGAATCGCTTGAACCTGGGAGGTGGAGATTGCAGTGAGCCAAGATCACGCCACTGCACTCCAGCCTGGGCGACAGAGACTCTCTAAAAGAATTGCTACCTTAATAAAAAGATTCATTGAAAGCTGCTTTTTGAAATTAAATTCCCCTTGTAAATTTAATCTGTTTTATTTACTAAAAATTAAACTAATAAAAAATTATCAGAAACATCTCTAAAATAAAAGAAGGTATATGGATGTTTGTTTTAAACTTAAAAAAAAAAAAGTTTTCTTTAACTGAGATGATACATGCCACACAAAGGAAAATGGAGATGTAGTAATTACCAGGCTAACTGGAAAATTATAAACACCCAAAAGGAGAACTTATAACAGCTCCTCATAACTAGCTCTGACCTTTTCTTTAAAAATCTGACTTTCAGTTAAAAAAAAAAAGGTTTTCTTATAACGAATCTCAAACATCTCTTCTTACGTTATTGGAAAATTAGCAGTATATTTTTATTGGGTCCTTTCTGTCTTTCAACCAGTATCAAATTTTGATATTAGTTGACTGCAATTTAGTGTATCTTCCATCCACAAAATAAAAGAGAAAAGACCATGGCTGCAGATTGATTTCATTAGAATACTTCCTATGAAAATGTATAACAGAAAAAAATCTAGTCTCTTGAATTAATCTCAATTAATTACAAATGATAATACAAGACGCTTAATCATTATTTTTCTTCTATATTCCTTAAAAAATTGCTGCCATGTTTTCACAAAATAATAACCTTTCACTATTTTTTGATAATTCATGTTTATTTTTCCTCCGACAGCAGTAAAAATAACACATCCAAAGTCGCACTGGGCCTCTCTTAGACTCAGTATCCCAAATTGTAAAGTGAGAAGATCTGTAGGGATTTTCCCAACTCTAAAATTCTACAAGTTAAAGACCTCTTTCTTAAAAAGCAAGCTTTTTATCTACATTGAACCAAATGAGTTGACTACTGGACTTTGAATTGAGCAACATGAAAGTGTTACTCAAAAGTCAGGTTATACATTATCTATTTCGCTTTAATAAATAATATGTATTAAATCCCTAAATTTAACTAGCGTATGCTAAACTTTATTAAGTATTGCTTACTATGAAGAGGACTGCTCTCTGCCAAGATAACCAGAAACCAAATTCCTAGGATGCTAGAGCTAAGAGGGCTAGTGGATGTCCTCTAGGCCAATTCTCTTCCCTGACAGACACAGAAACTGAGTCACTGAGAGGGACAAAGTTTCCCAAGCACCTGCAAGCAGCAGGACCACCAATGGTTTTCTCTCCCACTTCAGCAAGCTGCTTCAATCACTATATGGCATAGAATGAATCTCTACATCAGTAAACAAAGGAATGGAAGAAGGTAATTCCATTATCAGGTCACTAAATAATTTAGAGTCTAATTTTTCTTTTTTTAATGTAAAGACCTTATGTTCAGAAACTTACATTCCAAAGTATAAGTAAAATTATGTCCATATGCAGATATGTCTTCTCCTACGTGCATCTTAATAAACAAAAAAATCTATCAACCCCCAGAAAACAAAAACTGAAATTAAAAGAATAGAGTAAATCTAAATTGTATATTTTCACTCCTTCTAAAAGGATTAAATAACAGAATTCTAAATGGTTTGTTTGTACTTTCCATGCAATATGTAGATTAACCATGAAATTCTGTTTGGGACACTTTGACATCTGTTTTCAGTGCATTACAATGAAATCTGGGGACTTGATACATACATTTGCTGTAATAAAACTGTCACTAATCAGTGTTTTCCAAAATATTGCCCATAACTATTACTATTCAGTAGTCTCATTTGCATGATCTAATATTGTTGCTACATCATGTTTTTCCCTGACAATGTGTTAGCTAGTCCCAGGCACATGGTCGAAAATGGCTGCAAACCACTCAATAATCCCAGCATTTCCACAGTGCTCTGTATATACTCATGCAATCTGTCCTAGAATTGAACTAACATTTCATCCTTCATGAAATATTTTCTCTGTAACTGGAACACCCAAGGTTGAATTCACATCCCTGAGTATGAAAAACTCAACAACAATAAAGAAGCCCACAGTGAGGAAGAAATTATGCCTCATGGGCCTTCCACAACAGGAGATGCAAACATAATCCTTATTCAGAAGTGCCTTCAACAAATCTGTAATGATGCTTTCTGAACAATAAGTGCAGAGTCCATCATTAACTTAGACCATTTCTATGAACTAAAGAACAAGACTGGACTAGACTTTAAAACGGAGTCTACTTCCTTTCTCTAGGATCAATAGATAGCCTTATCAGTGACAGATACCATGAGCCACAAGTTCACAACAAGTTAACACAAACTCCTGGATATTAGATTGAAAAACTGTTTCTCTTTCATACTGCATATATCTGGTGTGTCACGTACAAAATATGGATCTCAGGGGAAAAGTAAGTCTGACAGCCCAAATACGGTATTCACCAAAAAACAAAACCTTACTAAAAACAATTTGTCTACCTATGTTGATTCTAAATGAATTCCATATTTTATCAGTACTTGGCATTATATTCACATTGCTCAACAGTCCAATATAATTTCATTTTGTCCTCCCATGAACTCATCTTAAACTCAAAATATGTTTCTCCATGCACATGTTTTATATTATGCGAATGTTAGATACAAAAAGCAGATTAATTGTAGGCCCTAATGCTGTGTTTGTTAGTACTAAGAAGTCATTCCAAATGTTCCAAAAGGGATTAATGTAGTATAACAAGTCTATTTAATTATTGTAAGACCAGTGATCCTCATATTACTATAAGCAGCTTTTCCCTTATTTGGAGACTGTAAATAGAACAGAAATTGTTACATGATAACTTTAAGTCATATCCTAAAATGTTGATGCTTTACCATCAGGAATAAAGAAATATGCAAGCATCTCTGACAGGCTATGAAAGGCAACTAGTATTTAAGAACCATGTATACGCTCCCATTTTAAGTGAACATCAACTTTAAATCATAAGTGTAAGTAAAGGTTTTCAAATACATTAGAAAGACATAATACCAAATCCTTCTGCCATCAACAGCAATCCCAGTTTACATATGTTTAAAAACTGTAGCTGCACTTTGTTTCATGTATATGGTTTTCGATTTTTGTGTATCCCATGAACAGAATGGCTACTAAACACCAGCGTGTTATCAAAAAGAAAAGGAATGCCACAGATTATTAAAAAATTATGTGCCAGAATCCAAACAAGCTAATCAATGTACCGATTCTGCTTTCTGTACACCCTAGTTACCCTTTAACTAATGGACAAACAGTGAAATAACTTTTCCTATTAACTCCTGGCTAGAACGCCTAGGTATATGACACACTTATTATAAAGTGCTCCGTATAAAAATATGTCTTTTTACACTGCATCATTGTGACACATGATTTAAATTCTCCCAGTACGGACTGTGGATATGGGCTAATCTCTCCACTTTCCAAACCTCCTGTGCAAAGTGAGGGGTACAATTCACTGGCCATAGAGAAACACGCACCAAAACTAGTTCCTCCAAGGATCCATGACCGCATGGACCCAACCAACCAGAGCTACTGAAGTCAAACACTGTGATCCCAAATCACAGTTTCGTAAGAAGTAAATGTTTTAACTATTTTCCATTTGGTTTCCAGTTGTTCTTAGCAAAAGTGAAGTCAATTTGAGTAATAAATATTAACTTATTTCCTACAGAGCTCATTTAATTATTTAATTTTCTTAACACCATAGAAAAGGAGGAATGAGAAAGAGTGACTTAAAGGAGAAAATTAAATGGCAAAAAAAATCAAAACAATTCATGCAACTGATTAAATGGTTTGAGGGTTTTTCTTTTTTTTTTTTTTGAGACAAAGGGTCATTTTTAAATATGATACTTTCAGACTTTAAAAAGAGACGAAAAACCAGCAGCACGCAGCACGCTTTTTTAAGAACAATCCAGTTGGCCAGGCACCATGGCTCACACCTGTAAGCCCAGCACTTTGGGAGGCCGAGGCGGGAAGATCACGGGGTCAGGAGATCGAAACCATCCTGGCTAACACAGTGAAACCCTGTCTCTAGTAAAAATACAAAACAAATTATCCGGGCATGGTGGCGGGCGCCTGTAGTTCCAAGCTACTCAGCAGGCTGGGGCAGAAGAATGGGGTGAACCTGGCAGG
>NW_012104076.1:223935-227788 GCF_000951045.1 Mandrillus leucophaeus
CTACTCAGGAGGCTGAGGCAGGAGAATGGTGTAAACCTGGGAGGCGGAGCTTGCAGTGAGCCGAGATCACGCCACTGCACTCCAGCCTGGGCGACACAGCGAGATTCCGTCTCAAAAAAAAAAAAAAAGAAAATAACACCTGATTACTGTCATCTAAGAACTTACATTCACTTTTTATTTGGCTGAGGGCACGGAGCAGTATAGAGGAACTGAGAATTTCATAAACCAGGTTCAATATATATTTGGTATACCAAAATTTGGTCGTTGGTGAGAAGGTTATATTTTCCTATATATTTGGTATACCATATATACACACACACACACACATATAAATACACATACATACACACATACATATACATACATGCATATACACACACATATATATACATACACACACGCTTTGAAAAATCTAAAGACTAATAAAAAATGACAAGATAAGGATTATCATCCAGGGACTTAATTGTATTACCAGTGAAATGATTTTTTAAATGATTTGTCATTTTTAATGAATAAGAGAAAACAGTCAAAATTATTCTTCAGAGAATAATCTTACTCATAATATTGAGATATTTCTTCCAACCTTATTTGTGGGACTAAAATTCAGTGCTATTGGAAACATAAAGGAAAAAATAGAGATATCACCATTTCAGACCCTGAAAATGTTTGGGATTTTAAAGTCTTAGTTTCTTGCATAAATAAATACTATCACCTCGAACACTCCCTGCTAGGCAACAGTTATGAGTATGTTCACTTTTATCTCCAATTATGTTTGTGCCTGGGATTTTCTTATACCCAAATGAAAGACCTGATGAAAAATGGATAATAGTAAAGTATACTGGATTCTACCAGGAAATTTATACAAGAATCCAGCATGTCTTTGTACTCCTAGGGAAGGCTATTTCCTTAAGTAACTCACCAATATTGAAAACAGACATTGTGAATTGCTGTGGCTCTATACCATTCACATTAGGAGTGGATTGTGAGACATTATATAGCAATTACAATATTTAAATTTTTGCCATATAACTATGAAACTAGAAAATTTGCCAAATTTAATATTTTTCTCCCCACTTTAGGCATAGCATTGCCCTTAACTTAAAGCTCTGCTCCACAAAAGGCAGACCAAGTCTTTTGGAAACCTCAGAGAAGGGTGGTGAGCATTCATTGACTGAGCAAATAAGTACTGAGTACCTACTATGTGCAGGCGCTCTGCTAGTTGCTGATTAAAAGTCAGAGCAATAACTGCAAACATTTTACTGCACACCTACAATATGACAGGTGTGGTGCTAAGCATTTCACAAGTATTTTCTCATTTTACCCTCACAACTGCCAAATACAGTGCATGCCCACTCCAGAGCTCAGGAAACTGAATCTTAGAAAATAAAACTAATTTACCCAACTACATAGTGAATAGTATAAAACAAACATTTAAACTCACAGCAAGATTCCAGAATACATGCTATTGCTAATACAGACCCTATAATTCATATGGTTTTATCTTACTCATTCTTAACATTAAAAATATACATATAAGGTGGAAATGATATTTCTAAAACAGTGACCAATCACTAGTGCAGATACAAAAGAAAGAAAACAAGCTTCAGTAAAAAGTAGATTTTCCTAGTTTGAGGAACTTTTCTTGTGTTACCTTGGTAACAGTAATCTGATTTGTCACTAATGCTCTATATTAAATATAAATAACTTGTATTCATTCATCCATTCATTCAACAAATACATATTATTTATTTTATGGTATGCTCTCATAATATTACTATCAATTGTGGTTTCCTGTACTTGCATTGTACTCACCTTTTATTCACCTATTTTTCCAACCACAATTGTGCCTGAAAAACACGCTTTTGAACTTTCACCATAAACTGTCAAACTAGAAATTAGCTACTAGAAGTAGCCGATATTAAACTTTCTCTAATACTAATACCTCTGTTTCAATGTATTAATCTTTGCCTTATTCCAGAGTGCCTTGATATACACAAGCACACACAGGGCATTTTAAAAACATAGAGATAACTCTTTCATGTTATAAAATAATTCTTGGCCAGGCACGGTGGCTCACGCCTATAATCCCAGCACTTTTGGGAGGCTGAGGTGGGTGGATCACTTGAGGTCAGGCATTCACGACCAGCCTGGCCAACATGATGAAATCCAGTCTCTACTAAAAATACAAAAATTAGCCAGGTGTGGTGGTATGCGCCTGTAATCCCAGCTACTTGGGAGGCTGATCCAGGAGAATCGCTTGAACCTGGGAGGTGGAGATTGCAGTGAGCCAAGATCACGCCACTGCACTCCAGCCTGGGCGACAGAGACTCTCTAAAAGAATTGCTACCTTAATAAAAAGATTCATTGAAAGCTGCTTTTTGAAATTAAATTCCCCTTGTAAATTTAATCTGTTTTATTTACTAAAAATTAAACTAATAAAAAATTATCAGAAACATCTCTAAAATAAAAGAAGGTATATGGATGTTTGTTTTAAACTTAAAAAAAAAAAAGTTTTCTTTAACTGAGATGATACATGCCACACAAAGGAAAATGGAGATGTAGTAATTACCAGGCTAACTGGAAAATTATAAACACCCAAAAGGAGAACTTATAACAGCTCCTCATAACTAGCTCTGACCTTTTCTTTAAAAATCTGACTTTCAGTTAAAAAAAAAAAGGTTTTCTTATAACGAATCTCAAACATCTCTTCTTACGTTATTGGAAAATTAGCAGTATATTTTTATTGGGTCCTTTCTGTCTTTCAACCAGTATCAAATTTTGATATTAGTTGACTGCAATTTAGTGTATCTTCCATCCACAAAATAAAAGAGAAAAGACCATGGCTGCAGATTGATTTCATTAGAATACTTCCTATGAAAATGTATAACAGAAAAAAATCTAGTCTCTTGAATTAATCTCAATTAATTACAAATGATAATACAAGACGCTTAATCATTATTTTTCTTCTATATTCCTTAAAAAATTGCTGCCATGTTTTCACAAAATAATAACCTTTCACTATTTTTTGATAATTCATGTTTATTTTTCCTCCGACAGCAGTAAAAATAACACATCCAAAGTCGCACTGGGCCTCTCTTAGACTCAGTATCCCAAATTGTAAAGTGAGAAGATCTGTAGGGATTTTCCCAACTCTAAAATTCTACAAGTTAAAGACCTCTTTCTTAAAAAGCAAGCTTTTTATCTACATTGAACCAAATGAGTTGACTACTGGACTTTGAATTGAGCAACATGAAAGTGTTACTCAAAAGTCAGGTTATACATTATCTATTTCGCTTTAATAAATAATATGTATTAAATCCCTAAATTTAACTAGCGTATGCTAAACTTTATTAAGTATTGCTTACTATGAAGAGGACTGCTCTCTGCCAAGATAACCAGAAACCAAATTCCTAGGATGCTAGAGCTAAGAGGGCTAGTGGATGTCCTCTAGGCCAATTCTCTTCCCTGACAGACACAGAAACTGAGTCACTGAGAGGGACAAAGTTTCCCAAGCACCTGCAAGCAGCAGGACCACCAATGGTTTTCTCTCCCACTTCAGCAAGCTGCTTCAATCACTATATGGCATAGAATGAATCTCTACATCAGTAAACAAAGGAATGGAAGAAGGTAATTCCATTATCAGGTCACTAAATAATTTAGAGTCTAATTTTTCTTTTTTTAATGTAAAGACCTTATGTTCAGAAACTTACATTCCAAAGTATAAGTAAAATTATGTCCATATGCAGATATGTCTTCTCCTACGTGCATCTTAATAAACAAAAAAATCTATCAACCCCCAGAAAACAAAAACTGAAATTAAAAGAATAGAGTAAATCTAAATTGTATATTTTCA
>NW_012104076.1:230023-248474 GCF_000951045.1 Mandrillus leucophaeus
AACACAGTGAAACCCTGTCTCTAGTAAAAATACAAAACAAATTATCCGGGCATGGTGGCGGGCGCCTGTAGTTCCAAGCTACTCAGCAGGCTGGGACAGAGCCATGGGGTGACCCTGGCAGGTGGAGTTTGCAGTGAGATCAGGACTCCAAAAAAAAAAAAAAAAAAAAAAGCATAATCCCTTCTAGCCACATCATCATCACTTCTGCCCAAACAAATCTAAAACGTAAGTGTAGTTCTCCCAAATGTGGGCAATTTAATTTTTTTGTATATGACGGTTTTACACTTTCATTGGAGTCCAGTGAATTACAAGTACTTGATAGGACACCCTTTATCCACACCAAAACTGAGTTATTTATTCAGAGAGCCACTAATAAAATTATTTTATTCCTTCCCTTCAAATATACCTAGATTGATCAATAAATTTATTCTTTGGTAAATGTGAGATAAAAAGTATTCTAAAACCATACAATCATCCCAATTTAAATTGGTTTTAAAACTACACACAACTAGCTAACGTCATGTGCCTATACAAAGAGTTTTCACTAATAGTTATTTATGCACACTGCTGTGAGCAGGACTTTGATTTTCTCTTTGGTATGTCTCGCTATCTGAGATAAATATGAACTAAATGATGACTGTCTGCTTCATATCCAGTCATTCCTTTTTTTCACTACTGGATAGTTTCTCTGGCAGTCTACATTATGCTATTTTCCTTCATATATAGTAGTAATTACTATTATTAACATTATTGCTTTTTCTTACATGAATTATTTCATTTAATCCTAAAGCAGCACAGTGAAGTAGGCATTTTAATCCTCGATTTACAAAACAGTAAAGCAAAGCGCACGGAGCTTAAGTGACTTGACCAAGGTCACAAAGCAGATAAATGGCAGAGCCAAGACTAGAACCCAAAATGTCAAATTCTATGCACATGATTTTTGTTACAAAATGAATGTTTGGGTCTTCCCCAAATTCCTATGTTGAAATTCTAACCCCTAATCTGATGGTATTAGGAGGTGGGGCCTTTGGGTGATAATTAGGTCATGAGATTGGAGCTTTCATAAATGTGATTAGTGCCCTTATAAAAGAGATCCCAGAGAACTCTCACTCTTTTGCTGCATGTACAGAAACAAGGAAAAGTTGGCACTCTGCCACCCGGAAGACAGCCCTCACTGGAACTTGACTGTGCTGGCACTCTGATCCTGGGCTTCCAGCTTCCAGAACTGGGAGAAATAAGTTTTAGTGTCTGTAAGTCACCCGGTTTATGTTATTTTGTTATAGTGGTCTGAACTAAGACACTTTCTGTGCTCTGCAAAAACGGAAAAGGCAGAAGTGAGATATGCTCAACTTCTTAAGCAATTCAAAATTCAAAGGATGACAGAATACTTTAATTTGCACAGTATTTACTCTTCAGTCTAAGAATAAGCCATCTTTCTTAAGTAATTCCTGCAAGATCTAAGACCCGCCTTTCTCTTTTTCTTCTAACTTCACTTCTCCTCAACTCCCTACAACACATGTGTGCATGCGCACACCCCCGGCTCCCTGCCCACACACACACACACGTTGGATAACACATAAGTTGGACTAGGAACTTTAACTCAACAGGTGAGATCACCTGAAAATTATTTCAATGGAGGAACTGAGGTAGACATCTGGAGAAAACTAAAGATATTTTTAAATCCTCTGGGCTGGTTGCTGTTCTCATATCATAGTCCCACTGTCATCTGACCCCTTAGCCCACTAACCACATCTAAAGCCAACTCCACATTGGTGCTGCCCCTGAGGATGCTGATGAACCAGCAGAAAGGCGTAAGAGATGTTTTCTACTCTAGACTCATTTTTACAGGAGAAGAGAGAAAAACTGAGGCCATGGACTAAAATCAGATTCAGAGCATTTCACTCAACCTTCCTCCTCTGACCCCTATGATTCTGGATTATCAACATGATTCATTCTGAAAAAGCATTTAAATTCCTTGATCTTGTGAACATTCCTAGGGGAAAAATAGTTTAAAACACAACAGTAACAAACAAACAAACCAGAAAGAAAGAAAAGAAAGCCTCTCACCTGCTATTTTCAGATATTTTTTAGATAGGAATACAGAAATCTACTGCTTTTTTTCCAAGGTTCTAGTGCCTGCAGCACATTGTCTCTCATCTGTCAGTGTATCTACACACATGTATAAACAGTACGCAACACGCAAGTAAGGAAATGTACATTTTAACTTAAACTTCCTTTTTTCCTCTAATAATTTAAAAATAAAATGTAACAGCTTGGATTTTAAATATTTAATCTGGCAAATATAGGAAAAATCATGAACTATAATGTCATATTTGGCAAAGAAGAGTTTGGTAGGATAAAAATATCTGTGTTTTAACATTTTAGAAGGCTTTTCCAGTATTTTAAAAATAAAATTATTTCACTGCTTCAGAAGAGAAGAACGGAGGTAAAATTCGCTATTTTTGCACATGAGGTTTTCACGAAGAGTAGGAAAAAAACAATTTTTATATTCATTAAAATAAATAGTTAATTTTACATGCTGGCAAAAGTCCCCACAGAAATAAAATCTTCATATTTACTAATGGTTCTCTACTATGTCATGAAATTTAGCTATTTAAGTCACAAAAGATAGGATTCCCTTAAAACTGTAACATAAGATGGAATACATAGAGTTACAACATTACTCATTTGTAAAAAAAAAAATTTGGTTTTACCCTAAATGTTTAGTATATAGATTTTTTCAGTACTAGTCAAAGATTCATAGTGTTAAGTTCAAAAGTCAGTTGTTTTCACATTGGTAACTAAAAGCATAACTAAATTTCCCAATTTTACCTCATATTATGACAATAAAATATTTTTATTGTAGCAGCTGAAAATGCCGAAAAGTAATTATTAAAGAAACCATAAATAAAAAAAGCTGAAAAGTCAACCTCAGAAGAGTGCGGAAAAGGAAATTATGATACACACCATCATAAAACACAGAAACTGAAAATCTAAGCAGAAAAGATCTAAAACCCTCCAAATGCCAGAATACTATGCCCCATCTCTTGTAGCAAGGAGGGCTGCAAATTTGTCCCCATCACTGTCAGCAAACAAAAGAAAGTCACTTCTACAGCCAGACCATGTCAAACAGAAGACGTAGCTACTGCAGAGGGACGCCTTGAATCCACTGGTGTGTAAAGTAAGGGCTTCGGCCTTTTTGTCAGCTATTACCATTAAAGAATAAGAGGAAACAGTGACATTATTACACAATAGAAAGGTCAAACAGCTTGCAGCCATTTCATGACCCAAACAAGTCAAGGTCAAGGGATTCAGGTAGCAACTTAGCCAGGGCATAAGTTACAGCGCAAATGAATTGTTTTAACACATCAGCTTTGGTCAATTAAACCTAACAAGGCAAGTTGCATCACGTAGCAGGGTTCCTGACACCAAGGCCAGAAGCTGAGACCGACCTCATAAAACAAGGCTTTTAACATAGCATAGCAAATTTAAGGTAATCCATCCAGAAACTGCAGATGTCAGAATAATAAAATACAAGTTGTCCTACGAAGGAACACTTTTTACACTTCAGAATTCACTAATAGAGGGGTATAGACTTCATATTGACATGTTATTAGCATAGGCATAAATGTAATCCCCCGCTCACATGAATTACAGAATACACCCTACTTCAAAGAACTTTTTCTTAATATCTGTGCTCATGATTAGACTTTTGTCCCAAGCTCTACCATTCCCTGTTAGCACCAAAACATTTCTCCCAGTATTTTTTTCAAAATGAGTATGAAAAATCAGGTTTCTTAAAAAAACAGTTCATCTTCATTCAGCATGAGAATATATATGTGTCACTTAATATTAATGGATGCTTGTTAAATGCTTTTATGTCGTTTTACGAGAGACATGTATTTCAAAATTCAATGAATACTATTTATTAAGCTGACTATTTTGAGAAATAGACTATTTTGAATGGAGTCGAAGCTAACTAAAATTTTAAAACTGCATGTATTTAGCATGAAATAATTCTTTTCTTAAAGGTAATTCTTATTTTATTTCGCACTTGTTTAAACAAACTCCATTTTCAACTGGTTTATGCTTCCTCAATAACTTACTGCATGTTCTGAACTGCCTTTAAAATAGGATTCTGAAAATACACAACCTCCAGGCAACTTTTGATAGTAAAATTACTTCATCCATCACCCCATATTTTTAATTATATAGTCCTTGTTCAGAGTTCTTTAATTTGTCAGTGATTCATCAATGCTGTCCTGTTTAAGCTATCATCATAAACAGAATATGTGTACCTAAGTGTTTTATTATAAACAATATATTTATGCATGTAATCATCTGCTTTCCCATTTTCAAACAATTACATTTTGAAGATTTTTTAAAAATGTGTGGCTTTCAATTCAGCCTCAAGGACTTTCCACCTCATTGGTTAGCCATTTCTTCCAATTTTCTGAATAATATAGCAACCAAAAAGCCCAACCATTCAAGTCCTATTAGTCTCACATCCTCTAACGTTCAATCTAATACAAGCTAATCCCACAGACTCACTCCTTACTGCACGCACTTAGTTTTCACAAGTTCTCTGCAGTTTGATGATTTATTCTCTATGCCAAATTCTAACAACTAAATTCAGTTAAATTAACCGCATCACATAATTAGAGTTCAAGGTCCTAAGAATTTACTTTAAAATGAGACGACATACCATGTTGCCACAGAAAAGTGAGCATGATCAGAAGGAAGCGTCTCTTCTTGCTATGCTTGGCACTGGGGCATGCGGCCGTAATAACTGAAGTTTCCGATCGCATAACCACTAGTCCTTGAGATTTCTAAAATTATTCCTCCTGCACAAGGATGGAGGGAAAAAGGCTGGAAAACTTGCTTTGAACATTATGTTGGCTAATCATTTGCTCCACCATAGCACATACATAGGAAAACCCCTTAAGTGTCGCAAGTTTTACTTTCATCAACTTCAAACTGGAAAATGCTATTCTTTCATAAACCAAAGAGAAACATTTACCCAGAAGCTAGTTTCGGAGCCAGGGATCGCCTTTGCCCATAATTTTCAGGTATTTAATAATTGACCATTTTAATGAGTGTTTCATATGCTCTTTGCACTCTTGCAAACTTGGAGCTTCAAACAAAGCAATAACTACTTCTTTGATTATAAGTCCATTATCATGTAAGCCACCATGATAACAGAAATGAAAACTAACTTATCTCAATTTTTAAGAAATCCTGTGAATTCTGACATAACCTCTTGTTGGGTCCCTCTCTCCTCAGGTGCTGAAATTCTAACTGGCCAGCAGTGATGGCAAGACTGCTAGTGTTAGAAAGCACAGTTTTATATAGCTTACCAGTCTAGTTTTTCAGTTTAATCTGGCTGAATGAAAGCTTATAAGGAGAAAGACCTTACTAAACTGGGTATCTTGGACTATTGTTTCAAATTTTAAGTGCCAAATTCAAAAGGAAAAGGTTAATGGAGGATTACAACTTTAACTTCCTTATGACAGCTTCTTCCTAAATTCCAAATTTAGGGAAAAACAAGTAAGTAAATGAAAAATCCTACCAAATGGATTACAAATCTTTATGTTTGGAAGTGCTTCTTAGGTACCACTTTAGAAAACAGTAACTTCAAAGAATTAAAGCTGTAGCAATAGGTGGCCTCTCTAAATGGCTCCTATCCAGCTCTAAGTCTCCAGGCACAGACACTATAACTGTGCCCATCAGGAAGGCACTCTTCAGGAGACCTGACCATCACTCCTGTCACTGCAATGCACAGTCCTCTCCAATTACCATGATTCTCGAACAATGCATATTATTTTGGTTCTTACAAATATGGAGATATTTGGAATTATTTTACCACACAAGAGATACTGTACACTAAATTTGTAAATCCAAATACATAATCTAAAAATTTTTCATTATAAAATTTGTAGTGCTGTATATACAGGGTGGGGGGAAGGATGCCTAATGCTGTCGGTAGAATATTTTACCAACCTTTGCTGCCTCCAGAAAGTGGGGTACTATATATTTTTAAATATTTGAAAATCATAATTGATGTAACAAATAAGCGTCCCATCCCTCCCTCCCTCCCTCTCTCCTTCTCTCCCCCCATACTTCCCTTTGAAAAATGAGATCATATTAACAGCAATGCAAGAGCTTAGTTTGCCATATCGGAACACAGATGCCAAGCTTCCCCAGCTGGCAACTGGGGCCTCAGAGTTTAACTCTTAAATTGTCTGCTAAAGCTATCTTGTGGCAGGGACTTCATGGCATAGAGGGTGAACTTCTGGTCAGAGACTGTGTTTTCTTATCAGTGAGAAAATTGCTAAGTATCTTATCTCACAATATACGTTCCCACAAAGGTCTCATTAAGCCTAGGAGCAAGACGTGCCAATAAGAGCCCTTCTTTATCTTGTGAATTGTGTATGAGCCAGAATGCAAACAAATGTGCACTAGAGTTCACAAGTTCAGTCAAGGACAAGTTGCTAGATGGGAAAAATTAACAGTGCTCCCCTAAATCAAACATGCATACCAAGTATTTCTCCTACACACAAACTTTTATGCTCCCAGAGCATTTCACAATGCAGACACACCAAATCATCCTAGAGACCAGCCTCATTCTAATCAATTATGAAAGCTTATTTTTTCCCATAATGTGAAATACCTGCAAATGAAGTGAAATCTGTTAAAATGTTAAAATACACTGCCAACTTGCAAACAATTATCTACTTAAGCTTTTCATAAAGAAATAATTGTTACCCAAAAGGATTCTGAAATTCAGTAACTGTAGGAAGAAAATAATTCTTAGTATTTGCTTCCTCACTAATGATATGTGACAACCAGGCAGGCTTCTATTTCAAATACAATAATAATGATTACGACCTCCCCTGTAAACAACTCATATTTTTCACAACTTCAAAATGTACTTCAATTATTATAACATTTAACAATAAAGCAACAAAAGTGGCCATCCAACAACAGATCATAATTTTAAGGGTTCAACAAGGCTAAAGGAAACTACTTTTTCAGGATAGCAATGAGGTTTCTGGGCTCTCTTTAACACTCCAAAACATGTTTAATAAGAGTGCAAAGTACAGTCCAAAAATCAGTTAGGCTGACTCATTGTAAACTCTAATCTGTTATATACATGACAACAGTCACTATCTCTCGAGACCTTTAAATGTCTTGGGGTGTTGTGACCTCTCTCTTCAAAATGCTTTCCTGCCCCAGAGAAAGGCCAATCCCACTCCCGCCCCCCTACTCCCACCATCACCACCCCCTTCCTTTTTTCCCCTTCAGACAGGACACAGTCTGGCAACTCAAGGCCTCCCATAGGCCAGACTTCCTTCTGTGCAGCCCTTTGGGTAGAACTGCTAATCCTTCTTATTAATTAACGAGATAATGGTGCCTAACTGAAAAACAATATTAATGCTAACTATCTAGGAAACTTTAACCAAAATTATTCTAGCATTCTGGTTGATTTTCCCAGTGTACAAAATTGTGCACTGAAAATTTCGTAACATTGTGATGCAGGATTGAGAAATTCCAGAATAACTGATTTTATATCAGACCTGAAGGCATAGGTCTCCTCTTTAAAGTTTTCTCTCTCGCTCTCTTTTTTTTTAAACATGTATTCTGTTACGCATTTCTAACTAGAGAGGAAAAATGAAGTCCTCTCAAAATGTTACTATAAAATTTGCAAGAGTGTAAAGTGAGGGAACTAGAAATTGCATAACAAATAAGCAGAGATGTGACTGAGAGCAACAGTCAGTCATAATGAATGCATTACATATCATTACGTTAGGTTTGTCCTCCACACACTTGTCATAGCACACCCTGCATCCTATAGGACACTTATATCCCAGGAAGGTGTGTTGTGCAAGGCTTGCCTGGTTTTTGTTTGCTTTTGTTTTTGCTTTGCTTTCATGAATGCAATAACAAAGACAATATGGGGAATAGGTACCACCTGCCCAAGAATCATTGGACATCTTTAATATCTTTGGGAAAATAGATACCATTTAGAGCTATTTTTTCTTTAATCTGTCACAATTTTTTTAGACAAAACCTAAAAAAAGGAAGAGTTTTATATTAGCTAAGATTTGCTGCAGCAAACAAGCAAGCAGCTTTCATTCAGGGATTGTCAAAAACTTTCCAGTGTGCCCACTGCAATGCGGATGCCAACCAACGAATCAAAGGCATTCAGCAACTAGACAAAGAGGGTCTGATGCCAACCTCGGTGCCACTGGCAACCATTATTGGCATCAAACACAGTGTCTGCCTTTTTTTTCCCCCTCGCCTGGCACTTCACAAACAAAATGGCGGTTCTTGTAGCAACGAAACAGCCGAAGCGCAGCCCCTGAATCAATAACATCAAATGATTTTATGGATTTAAACGCAGTTACTCCCAAATGATGTGTACATTTTAGGTGAAGTGCAGGGGGACATTGACTTTTATAAACAACTATAATGAACATCAGCCTTTGCTAATGTAAGGAAATAGCAAAATGGACTGAATTGCGGTCAACCAGACTATATGCATAGTAGCCGAATAACAAAGAGATTAAGCTTTAAAGAAAATACTGCCTCATGGCCATATAATGCAAAAGTCTAATGAACTACGTATCAAAAATGATTTCAAAAAGCATAAATGTTTCCCCAAACTATATCAGATGCAGATGTAGCACTATAGCTTGTGTCAAAGCTCTAGTAACTCTTCCCACATTTCAGAAAGATGAGGCTGCTGGGCATGAAGAAGGAAAAAAAGTGTGGGTTGAACCAAAAGAGAAAGAGGGAAAAAGAAAAGCATAGGAAGTTGGTCAACAATGAAACTTTAGTACATGATGGTCTTTATTTCATCTTCCAGAAGAGATGCAGTATGTGATCTTGTATAAATAACCAAGAGGACTATTGACATTTCTAGATCTGGAAATTGTCAATATATTGTAACATCACTCCACACTGCAATGCGGATGCCAACTAACAAATCACAGGCATCCTGAGCTAAACAAAGAGGGTCTGATGCCAATCCTGGTGCCAGTGGCAACCATCTTTGGCATTCTCTCTGTTCTTTCTCATGTTTTTCTCCCAGTCATTTAGAAGTGGGGAGAGAGAAAAAGGGGGAAATGTAATTTTGTTGCTCTTTCTGTTGCAAACATTACATTTCTCTTTTCTGATTTTTCTTTCATGTTTTCATTTATACTTCTTTACCTGATTTATAAAACAGACTTGGGTGAGTTATCACGTCCTTAGAAGAGAAATAAAAAGTCATCACTCGCAATATGCAGCCCTCTGACTGACTAGAGAATTATCTTTTAAAATCTGCCTTCTTTAATCAATTGCACTACAAAATGACATAACTAACCTACACTTGACAAGGAAAAATATATAAATTTTGAAAAGGGGAAAACACAAAAGCATCCTGACGTGAGTTTTTCAAAAGAAGAACCAAAAGATGCTAAGAGAAGATGATGCACTGGCAGGTAGCAGAGGATACAAGTTAGATGCACAAGATAAAATAATGAAAAGTTCTTACAATAGAGATAGTTGAACTAACAACAACAAAATAAATGTTTTATCTAAAAACATGGTCTCTAAGAGTTGCTTAAAACTTTTTGATTATCATGACCAGTGGTGCAACATGGAAGGTATTTATGCGTTTTTTCTTTTTTCAATCTATCTTTACAAATCTTTATTGTCAGTTCATCAAAATTAAGAGATCTGGCTGCCTGCCCCAGGAGTAAATGTGCATGCAGGCAGGCACACCTCAAAACCTAGCCTTCAAGCAACTTAAAATGTGAGCAGTAGTAAAGTCGTTGCAAATCTTCCCTCCCTGCACTAAAAAGTTACATGACCCACTTTTTGAAATTTTACTTCCATCCTTGACTTTCACAACACAGTTACAACACATTTATAGTCAATCCAACACATATATACAGCCCACCTTAAAGTGTCACCTCCTGGACATCTGTCAATCAAATAATTGTCATGTGTTACTGAGTTTTATTTTAGGATACATGGGACAAAAATATTATTTTCCCCTAATCTTCATTATTTGGACTGTAATTCTTAAATGCATGGAAATATTAAACACAATGTTTCATTTTTTCAGGAATAGGTAATATTTCTAAATGTGCAATGTCCAACACCATTATTTAAAATCAGACTAAAAATTCTAAAATGACACTTAAGCATATCTCCAAAGCTACAAGAAAATCAAGCCAAAAAGCACATAGTGAGTACCTAGAATTCAGAGTCAAAAAAGTAATTTTGATTTTTTTTGAATAATAAAGCTCATAGCAATGTATTAAGTCTCACATTTATATAATGAACATCAGATAACAGTCTGTCACCTGGCTATCTGCAGGCCATTTCTCTTCCCATCAGGCCAAGTTTGGAAATGACCTACCATCTGTGACAGCTCAAACTTCAGTCTACTTTTGGTATGCTGCTTTGTAAAATGATTGTTTTACTATGGATTGTTGCTAATGCAAGGACATCTATATCTTGATGCATTTATTTGAAGAAAAGAAATTCTTACCTACTTAAGGAAAATATATTAAGAAAAATAAAAATAAACATTTCATTAACTGAAGTATTCAGTAATAACATCATCTTTTTTAATTATTTAGGCAACATTTATACCACTCTCCTTATCAGGTATTTTAAATAATAGGTATGGTACGCAGTTTCTGTATTCTTTTTGAAATTTATTTTAAACCAGTGTAACCAGTCCACTTTCTATTTTTGTTCTGTAAGTAGCGCTGCGACTTTCCTCCTCGGTAAGTTTTATGAATTTACATACAAGTAAACTAACATTATTAAGTGTTCCCAAGTAACTCTGGGAACATATTATAAATAATTTAAATAATAACTCAATTCTACTTAATCGACAGTGAATACTGCACAATCAAAAGTGATGATAGAAATATTAAAATTAAGTAAATCTAGGTCTACGTAAGATATATTTTTGATACTATCTATCTTAAGCACTTTGTAATAGTAAACATTAGTTCTATTTTCAGTGCAATACCACTAAATTCATAAACAAAGTTCCTCTATCTCATTAATTAAAAAGATTAATACAAAAGTTACTTAGAATGGTTTGACTATTCATAAAGTTACATTTTCAAATCAGGAAAAGATTACTAGACTAGATGCAAAAATGTAGCCTACCACAGAAAGTATAGTGTAATGAACTACATTTGTTAGACTACCCTATGTCTTTGAAAAACAGTATTATTAGATACTTGAAAACACACCTCTTTGTGGTCTTTCTTAAGTATCCAAGCCTATCCAGGTATAAAAGCCCCGTGTCTATTTACATGGCTCGCACATGGCAGTGGACATGTGAGTGAAAGCGGACACCCTACTGTACCCAGAGAGGGTGGAGGATATCTAGGGGCCTTGAGAACCATCTAACTCAAGCCAGATACTCTGTCTACAGAGGTTTGTGTGCAGTGTTTGCCGTGCTAGAAAAAAGAACAATCTGCTCCTACCTTGCTCCTGCACGTAGTATGCCAAAAACAAATCAAGCTCCTTAACTGATACTGTGATATGATGTGGCTGGACACAAAGTGCTGGGTTTGTGCAATGTGGGGATTTCATGAGCCGCTCTCCATCGGTACTTTCCAAGGGGATGCCTTTGAACAGGATCACCATGACTAGATCCAGACGCCAGACTTTGTCTGCCTGTCGCAAGCAGTCGATTCTCCTAATCTTACCCTTCTGGTCGGGATTGGATAAGACACAGCACGGGTGCTTCTTGCCAGTCACGGTGAGCACAAAGTCCTCTCGATACTCCTGGCGAATATCTTTGCGCAGTTTGGCCAGGAGCCTGGATGCCCACTTCTGTTTGATTTCAGGCTTTTCACTGAGAAGCTCATCTTTGACTGCTCTTTCTTCATCCTTTGACATTCGCTTCTCATGCTTTTTAAAGTACTTGCGTTTTCGAGCCTGCAGGTTGAACCAAGTATAGGCAATTGCACGGACATGTGGAAGAAGTGCCTCGATGAATGGGTGAAATTCATCCTGCGAAAGACAGAGGGGTGAGGAAAAGATGTGCATAGTCAGTTTAATTTTAAAAGCTCAAAAAATAAGAAAATAAGACCACAATCCGTTTCCAATTCAGTACAAAAAGTTATACATGAAAATAACATTCTTTTCTTATTTAAAATTATCAAAATAGCAGGACAAGAAGAAAGTAAAGTATGCCCAGCTGTCCCCTTTCCACCAAAATTCACAGGTCAATTCTCCCTCCTATAAAGAAAATAAGGTTTATATTTTGTATTACACTCTGGCCCCATCCCCCTTGTTTCCAACCCAATGCCATGCATTCTACATTCTTTAAAATATATGCAACTAACTTAGGTGCTTGGCACCTAATATAATATTTCAATATTTGATTGACCAACTAACACTATGCAGTACCATTTTACAAAGAACACAGTGAGATTTTTTTTTTTTTTTTAATCGGAGCAGAGCTGTTCAGAAGGCAGGAGCGATGCCACAGTTCATTTCTCTTCTCTGTGGCACAGAAACACAAAGCATATAGATGCTCAGTGTAATGCCACACAGTTCCCGCTTTTGGAGCATGCTCTCAGCAAGAGGCTGCTGGTGGCACAAAGAGCATGCGCCATTAAACTTGATCCATTTTCTTATCAAACGTCCAACATTCCAACACTGAAACAGCACCATTCCAAGAGTGGTAACTAGAGAAACCGGTATACAGTGAGGGAAAGTGGGCAAAGGACATAGCTCGTCGTATCTGTGTCCTGAACAGAAGGTTTCCATACTTTGAGCAGTGCATTCTCTCCCCACACTACCAACGCCAGCTCCCAACACACACACACTTGCACTCTTGTGCTTTCTCACATACACTCTTGCATTTTTAAATAGAAGTTTTCAAACTTGAAAACAAAAATTACATGAATGTTCTTCCAGCAGCTTCCCTATAGAATATGCAGCCCCACAGAGTCCGTTAATTTGTTCACCGATCACATGAGTATAGCAATTATTCTAAACCTCTTAAAAATCAATCTGAGGTGAACAATGAAAAATGGCAACTTGGCACCAACTTTACATTCTTTGTGTCCCTGCATGCTGTGGTGGGGTGACACCAGGAGTGCACTGCTGGTCAGTTACTGCTTTTGTGGAATCTATACAATTCATTTGCCATGTAGATGAATTATCAGCTAGAACTGTGGGTGCATATATGCACGTGCATGTGAATTCGCAGGTACATATATTATTGAGTACCAATCTTTTGAATTAAGTAGTTTACCTTTAGGCTCCTGCATTTTTCCTGCCTGTTTCATCCAAGCCTTTTTTTAAGGGAGGGGATCAGTGAGGAATGGTGGATAATCTTTACCTACAGATATTTCAAGTCACTTCCCAATGCAGTCAGTTTCATTACTTCCTGTTTTAGGTAAAACCTGTCTTATAAGCTTACGCCTATTACTGTTCAAAGAGAAAGAGCTTAACGTCCAGTGCATGCACACCGTATGTATGCAATAAGCCAAGATTTCAAGCAAATGAGAACTTCCACCACCACTTTTCTGATCATATTGACTATATTGTCAGCCCAACTACAAAATAACTCTCTCTGATTGTATCTCAAGTTAGAATTTACATACTCAGGTTAATCACCCTGAACTACGTGGAATAAATTATGTTTAACAGAAGACTAACTAATTCCATTAGGTAAATATGATGAAAGTACAACTAATGACTCTTTAACAAAGAAGGTGTCAAAAAAAATCCAATATAGATATGAATGTATTTTTAAGAAGAAATTCAAAGTTTTAATGCTACAGACTGCAACATGTTAGCTGTTTGTACTTCAGATATGGAAGGAGTACATGTCCCATCCAATCAATAAAGTAGTTATCAAAAGTGTTCTAACATTGCTGTAAGTGTTCCTTCACCAGAATAAGTATGAATCAAAATTTTATAACAATACAGAATGCTGATGATTACATCACAGCATGAGGCATAACCAAATGCCATAGAGGAAATCATTAAACCGATCAGTAGTTTCCAGCAGAGATTTGAACAATTCAGTTACTATGCGAGCACATTAAACTAGGCCATGGAAAGAGTTAAACCACAATCTGTTCTTTGTGTGGGAAGGCAGCCCTGCTCACAGCAACCACATCCCATGATAAGACCTCCCTATCTCCATACACTTTCTGATGCCATGCTTTTAGCTTTCACTGTAACTACAAAAACTTTGTTTATCCCCTTTAGGAATATATGCAAAAAGAAAGCCTGCTCAAGGAAATGCGGGCTTAAATGTGCTTTGGAAACTCACTTCCTATAATCTTTTACTATGATTTATTGATATGACTAAAAAACACACATATATGCACCCATAAACTAAAACCTTGAGAATGTAAAGAGCACATGAGGTGGAGTGGGTGGGCTTTGCCTCACTCATTCTACCCTTGCCATGCTTTTAAAAATGCAATATTATTTTACAAATATTAAGCCATGTGGTAACACGTAAGTACTTATGTCCTTAAGTACTATGTTCAGTGACATTTCATTTTCTTATAAAGACATCACAGTTTTGATCAAATTTGTTTGTTTCAATATTTGATTATAAACATAATCATGCAAGAAAGCTCAAAATTTTAATGACTTATTTTAAACAACCAAAATCCAAATTTGAAGGTTGAATTTGAAAATTCTTAGCAAATGCACACAATTTTTAAACGTTCCTTTGAGTCTGCTGTCAATGCTGCCAAATATTGTTTTAAAACATGCTTTTTTTGAGAAATAAAAGTAGCAAACTTTCTCAGGCTACCAATTTGCCTTATGATATTGTTCAGGGTTTCACTATTATGTGAATTCAAGTGAAGCACTTATTTGACAAGGGGATATATCCTCCAAAAATGACTGTAAATTGAGGTTTGCTATAAGTCACATACATTTCTGTATTAACATGCCTAAATGTCATCTCCCAAGTGTGACTGTTTCCTAATGCTGAGTAGCACTAGAGTCTTAAAGATTATGAGTGACATGAATATGGAACATAGTAACTGTCCTGATACAAAAATGTTTTTTAAAAAGGTGATTAAGGTTTTCAAATATCCTAACTAGCAGTGGATTATTACAATAATATTAAGCAATTATAAAATTTTTTTAAAAAGCAAAACATATAAGTGATTTAAAATCAAACAACTGTATACAAAAGTAATATGCAACTTTGCTTTTTCAGAATTTTTAGTAAAATACATTGATGTTCAGTAATTCTCTTTTAAAACTTCCTTTAGTTGAACTAAATTGACAAAGTAAACAACAAAGTTACAAATTTCAGATATAAAAGTAAAGAGTCTTAATTCCACCAGGCATATTTATTTTTCTTCCGTTTCCATGAAAGGAATGGATAATTAGACCAACACAGAGGTAGAAGAGTAAATACTAGGTGTTCTTGGCGCATTGCTATATAACAATAAATCATGCAAAAAAATGTACCTAAAGAACTTAAAAGCAATGAAAGAAAAATATATTTAATGCCATCATGCCAATTGAAAGTTATATTAATGGTTTACATTATTTTTAAACAAATATTAAATCATATGATAGTTCTTAATTTTTCTTTTATATCTGATTTATACTGGTGTATAAATATTGGTTATTGATGTGCTGATTCTGTAGCATATCATTTTGCTAAACATATCATTTAATGGTAGGTCCTTTTTTTTCTAAACCCTAGATACATTATTCCAACAACTGAGATACTTTTAAAAGTTTATAACCAATTAAGAATGATACTCTATTTTGCAATTTACATGTCCTGAGACATGCTGTGCTACATACAGCTACTAGGCTCTTGTGATACAAAACCATTGATCTGATACAAAAGTAACACTATTAATGTGGCCTCACTTTTATAACACCTACATTACCTGCAAAGTCACATGGAGCTTAGTGAAGTGAGAATTCTTAAGCTAAAATACCTTCCCTGATATAGGCCTTGTATACATAAGCCTAGATTTATATTATTAAAATAGTAGAGGATATTAGTCATCACAAGTTATTGTTGTTAAGTATGTATCTTTGAATACTAATGTGATAGCTGAATGATTATGCTGTATATGATCCCAACATTCCATATGTCTCAATGCTGCAATATTATTTTTAACTTACACAAATTAAGATAAAACTAGTGACTTTTCAATACATATTTGGAGGAGACTAAAAATGCAATGTAATTGCTAGCAATGTTTCTGAAAAGCTGATGCTAGAAATATAGAGAAATGCACAATTACTCAGTCTTTTACAGGTGAGAATAAGTGATGCTATACTCTGTAAGTGAAAATCTTGCTTTGATTTGTTTTACTTGATCACGGTGTAAAAATTATATCAAGTTAACACAGCTTATCAGAAAGAGAGAAAAATATATCCGGTTGATGGGTAATATTAATGGTAACTTTTACAACTAGAGGCAATTCGTTATACCTGAAACAGTTTCATCATATTTATTGGCTATTATCATTCATGGTTTTTAAAATACAAATAGCTCAGCAACTCATTTTTCCAGTTTTGTTAAATTAAAGTGCATGTTTACTTGCTGAAAATAGCCATATCTAAGTTAATCATACTCAGATGCCAAACAAAATATAAACAATAAAAAATGTGTCAGCCAAAAAGCTACAGGACTGTATCCAATCACTGAATAAGCCTTATCATTGTTTTCATCTTCATTCACAATTTATGAATGCCTCAGTCCTTTTGAATCACAATGGCTTCTAATTGTCATACAATTGAAATCTTAATTATTTGTCCATTAAAAAATGCATCATCGTGATATTAGGTATTTTTAAAATTTTAACACGCCCAAGACTGGCTGACACTTGTTTAAATTATTAGTTTTCATGGCAATGTCAAAGAAAATGGTTTATCAATTACCAACGGTGACACATCTTCCTAAAAGCTGAAATAAGCTGCCACATACCTTTAGAGGTTTAAAATACTGCCTCAAATAACAGTTCTGGGCTAAGATATTTTAGCTACTTTGTCAGTTGTTAGTTTCCTGGGCAGCGATGAAAACTGCCCCCAGGTAAGTCTGTTCGGTCTCGCCACTTTTCTATTTGACCGTCTGGCTTAAAGTGATACAAATCGTGTTTTTAAAAAGTATAAAACCAGTGTTTTATTTCATAACATTATTCCTAAGGTCTTAGGACAATTCTCAAAGTAGAAAAAAATGACCTTACTTTTACCAGCATTACTTAAAATGCCTTACGAGCTACGCCCAAATATCGTCAAATGAACAGGTTTCCACAAAATGAACACGTTCTAAAACTCCTTAACAATCACCAAGACCAACTAACTCGTGTCAACGTAAATATTGCCTTTGTGGTGCGGTCACTGGAAACCCCAAAGTGCAGCGGGTCACTATGGACCAGGGTTTCAGATCCCCAAATAAAGCAAAGGAATGGGTCCCCGGACCACAACCTCCGACTCGCTTCGTCGCCCGCCCACCGCCTGCAGCAGTGTCCAGCGGCGCCCACACAGACTCGAGCTACAGTCCCCTAGCCCAAGTTCACTGGCTGTTTTTAAAAGCTTAGTCCCCGTAAAGTCCTCCAAAGCCCGAGTCCACCTAAGTGCGCGAGCTGCCGAGAGGGGCTGCGGGCACCCCGGGCGGGGATGCCGCACCACAACGGGCACTTGGGGGGCCGCACTGGGCCTCGCACTTACAGATCCCGGCCCTGCCCACCCCCGTAGGCCTTGCCCGGCCCAGCGTCCGCGCTCCATGCCCAAGGCGCGGGGCTGGGCGCTCGCAGTGGCCGTGGGCGAGGGGCCGCTCTCCGGCTCCCACGCCGCCCCGCGACGCCTGCTGTAACTCCAGGCCACTTCTTCCAGGGACGGGGATGTGCGGAGGTTAACTCAAGCCGTTAATTGTCCGCAACAAAACAAAACAAAGGCATTTCGGGCCAGAGAGAAAGCTCGAGAAAGCGACCGAGACATGTACCTGAGTGAGACAGATGGGAGAATACATCATGACTTCGCCTTAAAACGCACTTTCCCGGAGATGCCCAAGAAAATCTTCAAGAAGCAAGAATTTCATCTATTCATTTTACAGTCATCTGAGCCCCGCGATGCGATCAATCAGGACGGGGCTCTGCGCTGGATCACCGCAACTTCACAACAAACCCAGTCCTCCTTAAATAGCCAAAGATTCAAGTTCACTCGGCGTGCTAGATTTCCAGGGGTGAAATCCAATCTACACTTTTAACCCTCTTGCAGTCCTAGCGCGCTGGCCGTGCTTGCCGAGGCCGCCGCCGCCGCCGGTGTTGGCTGCTTTTCGCCTGGGTTTGGGGATTTGTTTTCTATTTTGCAGTTGTTGTTGTTGTTGGGGGGTAGGGGGTGCGCGAAGGTTCGGTGTGGGTTGGATTGGGGTGGTGGTTGGTGGTAAAATGCTTTTTCAAAAAAGGCGGGGAGG
>NW_012104076.1:249264-249878 GCF_000951045.1 Mandrillus leucophaeus
ACCTCGCCCCGCGTCTGACCCGGCCGAGCGTGGAGGCTGCTGTTGCCGCCGCTGCCCAGAGCCCAGGGGTATCAAAACGATCTCCTGAAAAATTCCAAACGATAAATCCCGCTCTCCCGCTCGGCTCCAAACTCCTCTCTTTTCTGCTCTGAGCTCTTTTTTTTCCCTCCCTCTCTTGCTTTCTTTCGTTGCAAAACTTGGAAGTTGAAAAATTCACCGGTTCCACCCTCTGGACCCCGCTCGAGCTCTCTCCAAATCAGACTTAAGGATTGTTTTATTATTTAATTACACAATCATCGCTTTACTCCTCCTCCTGCAAACGCGCATTCCTTTTGCACCAGCCTCTCCACACCCCCCGCCCCCCACCTTCCTCCTCCTCCTCCTCCTTCTCCTTCTCTCCCCCCCACCTCTCCCTCATTTGTTAAAGGTATCCTACCGGTGCCACAGAAACATGACTTTTTTTTTCCAAAATAGCTCTTCTTTCCGCTGCCCTCCCCACACCGGCACACACATACACACCCCCGAAAACCCGCCCTGGAAGAGGTATTTCGGTGCTCGCTGCGGACTCTTTAAGCCGCGGGAACATCCGAGTGGGAGAAGCACTGAACCGGTCT
>NW_012104076.1:254308-261082 GCF_000951045.1 Mandrillus leucophaeus
CCCCACCCCGCCGCCAGTGCAGGCTCCGAGTGAATGAACTTGATTCCGGGGATTTTGAAGGAGGCGGTTCGCCTTGCACCCTTTCTGCAACCCCCCCCCACACACACACACACATACACACACCGCCCCCCCAAATCCGGTTTTCTGCTTGGGGTGGATGGGGAAGAGGTGGAAGCAAAGGCCGCCCAGACAATGGAGGGAGGAAAAGTGAGCGCCTGGGGCTCCGAGTCTACCTAGCTGGGGGCTGCGTGGGCGCTGGGGCTACCGGGTCCTCGCGGGTCCATCCCCAGGGCGGGGCCGCCCCGCTTCCACGGGTACTGCTGGGGCGTTTTGAGGCTCGCCCCCGATTGCCCTGTCCTTTTTCCACCGCTTCCCAGCTCTTGATTTGTCCCCTCAACTTTAGCCCCTCACACTCCCTCTGGTTTCTGCCCACCGTCCCCTCTTCCTTCCCCCAGCGGACCTGGAGGAACCAGTGACTTTTTCCTTCACCAAGCGGGAGTTATCCACATCAAGCATTTCACAACGACACATCAAGAAAAGTAGGCAGGTTCAAGTCAACCATGAAATGGTCACTTTTTAACCCCGTCCTGTCCTCATTAGGGAAATGCTCAAACACAGTCCGTTTTCAAAGAGCGCTCTTAATGAGGCGAGCTTGCCAAGTTTACCAGCTGCAGCCCCCGAAAACCCAGAGCCCAAAGAAGAAAGGCGCTGGGGGGTGGGGAGTTCGGGAGGCCGGGGAGGGGGTGCTGCTGGGGCTGGGGAAACAGGTAAAGTCGAGAAAATCGTGCGGACCCCTGCGAGTTAACCCTTTCGGCCACACGCTCTGGGAGCGGCCTCCCTGCGGTCCCCGCCCCTGCCCCTGCCCCGGCAAATCCTGGAGTCAGCGTTCTGACAACGTTAGTTTCCTTTGTGCGGGTCATTTCTTCTTTTTGAAAAGCTGGGATAAAGTTGGCAGTCTTTATGGATGAAAGAAATGAGGTGACAGTCAGGTTAATCCAGCAAATACTCATTTATCTCAGAAATTTTAGGCAACCTCATCTTACACACACACAAACCACCTGCACGAAAGCATCACTTTGTATTGCACATTACACTGCATTCCCTTTTCTCACCCTCACCAGATTCTGAGGGGAGGAGGCGGGGAAGCTCTACTGATAATACCAGCTTTAACTACTGGAGTTTCCCTTTGAACAAATATTCAATTTAACTGGAGTTAATTTACCATAAAAGACATTCCCCTTGGCAGGAATGCACTAATGTCCTTGAACACACCTCTTTGAATGCCTGGACTCTCACAGAAGCCATTATTTCGGGGTCTCTTTAAAAATCGAGCGCCCATCTCTCCTTCTCTCCCTCCCTCCCTTCATCCCTCCCTCCTCACCACACCACCCCCCGTGAAATCCTGGCACCCAGAGAGCACTCCTTTCAGCCTGAGAGCCCAGAACCAGCCGTTGTCCCCTGGCAAAAAGAGGCCCAGTGCTGAGCCCTGGGCAAGTGTCTCCCGACATCGCCACCCCTCCTCCCTTTATTAGTTTCCCTTCCCAACAGAAACCATCTCCTTCTGCCACCAAAAGTAGGTTGCATCCAAAAGTTTTTCACAAGCTTAAAAAAGAAAGAGGAAAAATTGACAAGTATTACACAGAAGAGCCCACAAAAGCTTCAGCAGCACCAGGGGCGAAGAAGCAGCGTCAGACCCAGGTAAGTCCCCAGAGAAGTGAAGATGTCTGGGGCCTCCCAGGCCCATCACTTAGGGGTTCAAATCTCTTTCCATTGCCCCACGTTTAAGGGTGCTTATGGCTGGTTGCACTTTGATGACCATGGAGGATGCTTGATAGTTTTTGCTTTTGATTTGTCTCCCAGAAAAAAGAAAATGAGATGGGAGTATGGTGAGGCGAGGAAAACCAAAAAGGAATGAAGAGTGAGCAACAGAGACTTCCTGAAAAAGAAGGTTTATGGGGGTGCTCAGTTTCTATGGCTTTGACTGTCTTCTCAGGCCTTGCAGCTATGTGGAGAATGGCTGACACCCCCCAAAACACTGCTGCTTGTCCAGCCAATGCCAAGGTCATTGCAGGCCTTCCCTGAAAGAACTCTAGGGAAGGGAATCCTTTGGAAAGAGGGGCTGGTGGATTTGGTTGCATGGGACACCCGGCTTCTCTTAGCACAACACTTGTCCACCACCTTTGGTTTGAAAATCTCAATCTTTTAAATCTGAGGTAGAAGGAGGAACTGAGAAAGTGCATGTATTGTATTCACTTTCCCTTTTTTGTAGCACGTCTGCGTCATGGTATTAAGAGTGGAAATATCTCTGAAAAGCTTCTGATAGTATCAAAGTGGGCCAAACACTTCTCAAACTTTGGTACTTACCACTCCTAAACTCCATCTCTCCCTCCTACACTGAGAGGGTTAAAAGCACTGGTGTGACAGGCCACTTTCATTCACCCCAAAACCTGGCTAAGGAGGTAAAGTGAATGATTCTCTCAGCAACAGGAAACTCTGTTATTTCATTATTCTTAAAGATCTCCTCACTAGATCTCCTTGCTACCTTATAAGGGGGAAAAAAAAAGTTTCCTTTCTACCTAACAGAAAGTTTATTGATTTCTAAATAGAATGCCAGTGCTTCAGCTCACTGGATTTTTCAAAACCCAGTTGTATATTTGAAATAAGCAATGCTACCACATTTGAGCCTTTCACTACAGATCTCCAGAGAGGAGCTTGACATCTCAAGTATCTAATATTGTTTTTCTTTTAACCATTTCCTTCCTAAAGAAACTGCAGCGACAGGTTGCAAATCCTGGGCAGTTTCATGAAAGATTTCTTGGAGCTTAACAAAGCTGTCATTTCCAATACACCCGATGACTTTTTTTTTTAGCTCTTGCATGTGATCTGCAAGAAGGTTCAACAGTTCCACACACCCTGGCTGCATCGCCAATATCAATATTTAAAAACTAAATACGAAAGAGACAGATGACCTCCTGACCCCAGAAAGCAGGCCTGCAAAACTGCAAGTATCTACTGCACCATGCCCAGGGATCTTTCCTTTTTCCAAATGAACCATAAAAATCATACATGTGTACTCTGGAAAACACAAATTTATATCCACAAGGAGAAACACCAAAAATCCACTCATAAATGCAGATAAAAACAACCAACAAGTATTGAAAGTGCCTGTACTTGATGAGAATTGCAAAATCAATTTTACCAGCTCAGGTAATCAAATTACTCAGCTCTTAAACTACTGCTGAGTACTACTACTACTGTCTACTACTCTTAAACAAAAAACAAAATCATACCCAGCCTTTAAAGTACTACTGTCAAATTAGGGAAGTAATTTTTTCCCCACCAGAGAATTCACAACTGGTTAGTTTCCCCACCCCCATTGCTAGCCCTTTGCCTTTCACTGAAATGAATAAATAAATATTCTTGGACCTTTTTCTCCTCCTCTGGGAGCTGTTTGGTGTCCCCTGAGGACAAAAGTAAATGAGAAAAATGACGTTGTTAATAATATCACTTCTGAAATGCCTCTACTCCACTGTTTTTTTTTTTAAAAAAAGTGTCCCACTAAGTGTGTCTATATTTCTAGCATATTTACAAGTTATAATACAGTTCTGATCTCAACACCACCTGGGCCAGATTCCTCCATTAAGGTTAGCCGGTTTTCACTTCTCAACAGAGATGAGGCCAGTTCATCAACAGAGATTCCCAACATTGGAAGACATTTGCTCCACAGATTACAGAGTCAGCAGTTGCCCTGTAACTTTTGCACGATGTATTTTAAACTTTGAAAATAGAGGTAATAGTTGCCTCGCTTCATCCACAATGTTAACAAAGGTTCCATATACTCTCTCACACAATGTCTCTTGTCTGCTGATATTGAGAGTTGCAGTTACTGCTCTTTTTCAAAACAGCTGACCTATAAAGTAAAACTATATGATCATTTGATTTCTACATGTAAACTGGCTTCTATTACCCATATACACATGCCTTGTAACACAGGAAAACAGATGGGTTTTTAAGACAGGTATAGAAAGCTCTGTCCAAAATGGCTAAGTAGTCTTTACATTCTGTATTAAGTATAAAAAGTGCATAGCAGAACAACTCAAACTTTCTGCACCCCTTTCTCTCATTTCTTCTTTAAAAACTGCATAACAATGCATAAACAACAGAATTTCAAAATCAAAACAATGCATAACAACAGAATTGTGCATTTTAATTTTCAAATTAAAATTTAAGAAACAATTACATAATTACAATAAAAAAATACAAACAATTGGGCCTAAACAAAATATATGTTCAGTAAACTTTATCTCTGAATGTATCTGAAATTTTAACTATACAAGCCAATGAATCTCAAAGCGGTAATATCAAATTGTGTAATGTCAAAAACTCCAAAAACAAAGTTACAGATGTTCGTGACATCACATTCACTCAAAATTATGCTGCTGTTCAGTCTGACCATATTAAAATTAAAGGGATGCCTATGTCTGCTAAAGAATAAAAATTTATTTTGGACCTCAAACAATGAAACTGTCACCATTTATTATATGGAACACTCAGCTAATCAATTTCCTATTAAAATAGCTTTCAACAATACTTGGCTTTAAAATTCATCAGGGCCAGTAAAAACGCTTTCCCAGTGCACAAGAATGCAGTCCCAACCACCGATGATAATTATCGTTCTAATAATTTTATTGCCCAAGCACTTTTTCCTGTGTTCCTCATCACTTAGGCAGGAATCTGTAGTATATTGCATCAGTGAGTTGGAGTGCTTGACCTTTGCCCACATATGATTTAATAGGGACTTTTCAGCGCTAGAGCTTTCTCCATCTCTCATACCATTAAATGAAAACATCAAACCTCAAATGTAAAACTGGAAACCACAGCGTTTTGTGTTTCACAAACTCTTCGCAGTTTTTACTTAGGATGCTTAAAGGTCAGTTTCTTTGACTCACAATGCTTTTCTTCATATCGTAAATGCACTGGAAAGTCACACTAATTCTGATTTTGATTCAATCTTGAACTCCTCAGTCATATACACACATACACTCTGCTTATTTACACGTGCATTCTTTTCTAACCACATAAGCATGCGTATGTTACTTTCTGGACTTATTCCATTTTAGGGCTGATTTAAATGTCTGTTCAAGTGTGGGATCAAAAGTTAACTTTTTCCCACCTATTGGAAGTTAAAGTTACAAGGATGGTGCTATAAGATCCATTCAAAGAAAGTCAGAGTTAATCTTGTGTATTTTGGCGCCTTTTCCCTGCCAGCTACTGTACTGGGTGGGGGGGGCGTTAATACTTGGAGATCTTGTCTGTCCCGTCTCAAGTTCAATGGCAGTTCTTCCAACCCGAGCAGAAGATGGCCATGTTCACAGCCCTAATAATAATTCTGATCACGCCACTTCAGCATCTTGTGTCAAAGTCGAAACTGGCTTCCCCGCCCCCTTCAACCTGAAAGCTGCCAAGTCCTCACACACTTCACATTCAACCACAACTTAATGGATGGGATATTGTGCATTAAAATGTGTCCCAGACGTATTGGCGAAAAGAGGACACGGGGAACGAGAGATAGAGACACACACAGACTTAGGCAGAGGAAAAAAATCTGCAGCGAAAATAGCGGGGTTGCAGGGGGAAGTATTAACAGGAGTGGAAAGAAATCCATCATAATCTGTTGTAAAAAGTTGGTGGGGGGTGCGGAAGAAAGGCTAACAATATGATGCCACAAATTCAGGGATGAGGGATGGGAATTACGACTAAACTTTAGAATGAATACTGATTTTAAACATTCCAACACACCAATCAGAGTTAAATAGTACTTCTTTCACTTAAAAATGTATTTTTAAATGAGAATATCTGTGAATTAAAATGGAGAAAAGAATGCTTCAAGAGGAGAGAATGGCCTACAAGGTAGAACTAAAGTACCATTTGAACAGTAATGTTTTTCCACCACTGAGGGGAGAGGGGGATAAAGTAGAGAGTTAAAGCAGAAAAAAAAAATGCTAGATTCTGCACCGTTTGGACTCACAATGTTACTCACTGATTTCCACCATAAGAGTGTGTCACATGTACTAAAGTTGCCAACGCTAAATAATAAGAATACATATTTGCAAATTAGTTCTGCAAATGCAGCACTATAGCTCACAACCTGTAAAGCAGAAATGACATTTAGGAAAGGGGTAAAACAGCCACTTTGCAATCCACAAACAGGAAAAGAAAAACTGTGCCAGGAGTAGGAGGGGGTGCAAGGAACGAATAAAAGAAGCAAACAAAACCCATCATTTCAAAGCCACATACCATCGCACTGTATTGCATTAAATAAAAGAGATCTTGAGTCTGTAACAGAACCCTGGGCCGCTGACTTGACGTGTCTCAGGTACAGATTTGTGGATTTTCTCAGGGGTTGTTTTGGTGTCGCTTTTTGTTTAGTTTAAAAAAAAAAAAAAAGCAAATCCGGGAGTAGTCTTATATATTTTTTAATTGTAATTTCTGCACTGCCACAATTCTTGACCCGAGAAGAAAAGGCGGTCAAAGTCAAGTTTAAAAGCAGGCAGCCCTTCGGTCTGTCTGGATTTCCAGCTTTCTTTCCTCTCCCTTGCAGAAGGCTGTTTCTCGTGGTTGACTTGAACGCCGTCCAGGATGGTGCGTGTGTGCATGTGTGTGTGTGTTTGGTGGGTTTTATTGTTGTTTTAGCGAGGCTGCTCCAGGAGTGGAGGCTGCGCCGGTCAGATGCAGCCGGCACGGTCCCGGGGTCGCGCGATCGCCCCTTCCCCG
>NW_012104076.1:262137-267712 GCF_000951045.1 Mandrillus leucophaeus
TATGCAAGTATTAAAAGTAAAAATATAACACTAGCCCTAACATTTACTTAGTAGTAACCCACATACATTTAGAAAAGACTTTATTACAGTGATCCTGACTAATTATGTAATTGCACAACAGACTACAATAGCTTCAGATATTCTCTAAAACCCTGTTGAATTATGTGATTACCAGTGAGACTAGAATAACTACCGATGAATTATTCTTATCTCTCTACTAAATGTGAGCACGTCAGTATTTTAATCCCAATTATGTTTACCCTCAAAGTCTTAGAGAACTTAAACAACATAGTTCAGGTTCATACCTCCTGCGACACAGTATTTTTAAAAAAAGACATGGCCTCATTACAAAAAAAAGTTTTTTTCCCCTTATATATATACACACATCATGCGTATGTTTGCCTGTGTATGAATAATATACATAGCTATTTTCAGTGATAATAAGTGCAAAACTAAAAGTGAGATTGCCCAATTAGACCTTAGAAAATGCCCAACTTTAAAATAATTTGTTTAACTGCAAGTTTAACAGTTCCCAATTTCCCCTCCAAAAAAATTAGCACAGTATATATCTATGTAGCTATACAGCTTGGAGAAGGGGAATGAATGGACTGGGAGGGAGGGGATACACACATGTATCTATCTCTATACTCAGCTGTAACTTCCGAAGGAAAATTAATTTTTAATGTCTATCTTGCTCCAAGTTGTTTTAACCACTCAGCTAGTATATCTATAACTCAGTCTCCCCACTCAGGTCAAGTGGGTGACAAAACAGATCTGTTTTCATTCTAGGATTTCCAAATAGTAGTTTCATGGTCAAGTAAATCACATTTAGTACTGAGGAAACAAATATAAAATATGAAGATTCAATGCAGCTAAATAAAAAATGTAGAGTGAGAGGATAACACTTGACCAACCGAAGAATGATGGATATAGAAATAAGTAACACTTACATGGGCAGTGTTATCAAATACTAAAACTTTTATGTAAGTGTGCAACAGAGAGTCTTCTCTCTTATTATTTGAAGTCCGCAGCAGAATTATCAATCCATCCCAACATCATTTCATGCAAAGGAGAAAGGACATTATGGAGAGAATCTAGATTTGTTTAGGAAATATTTTGAGACACAAAATAGGAAAAGGAACAGGGAAAGAAAGAGAAAAGTATTCCATTCTCATGATGACTTGGAGGAATCTAGAGTTTGTGTCACCTGTCAGAGAATTTCTATCTAAGCATATCATTTAGTCATAAAATGTACCATTGTGTGTCATGTTCAGGCTTTCATAGATTATCTTTTTTTATTTGCATGTCGTTCGTTTCTTTTGACATGTGAAGCTTATAATAATACTTATTCCTGTATCCATAATTCTTCTGTTGGTCAAATATGTACACCTATCATCATTAGATGATACCTAAGGTTTATAAAATAAGGAGACTGATTTTCAAGCATGTCTTATAGAAATTGGTCTTGCTAATTTTTAGTCACCTCAACGTGTTGTTGCTTCTGAATTTTTTAATTGGTAAATAGTTATGGTCTTTTCATCTACGTCGCCTGATTTTCTGGTTTTCATATTTTGCAATGTAAATAAATATGCAAAAAATGAGAAGTGTTTTAAAATAGATGCTCCTTTTTAAATGAAAATTATCTTGGTCGAAAGCATTTCTAAGAATATAATTAAGGTCCAGTATCTTTTTATATTAATCTTTTGTTATAAATTATAACTAATTATTCATTTTTTTTAAATAAGCACTGTCCAACACTAGTTAAGCATTTTGGGCCTCTGGCACTGAAGTGATTCCAATGTTTTTAAATGTCATTTTTTTCTGCCTTAAGTTGCAGGCACAATTCATTCCATGGAACTTACCAGAAGCTTCACAAGTACACTTGCACTTAAGATTTTTCTGGTTCTTCCTAAAGCCAATTAACTGGTAATGCAGTTTCTGTATGTTTTCTTCAAATTAAGAATTTTAAAAATGTACTAGCAACATCTGTGTGTATTTATCTTTGAGAATAATCACTATATAATTATTTCTAAAAGGCCTGCATTATTACAATGCTTTATATCATAATTGAAGTAATTCTTCTACCCCATCTAAACCAGTAATTTTCAGTCATTACCCCAAAGGTGTTTATTTTGTCTTACTTTTCTATTTCTCAAAAATATAGAAAGTGTGTTTTAATTTCTATGATTCTTATATTATTAAAGGGTACACACTGATTTATTAGATTTTTATATTTAATCCATTATTATACCAGAATTTGTAGAAATTTAATGTATGTAATAAAGATAGTGGCATATTTAGGATGTAATACTAAATAAAACATATACTATCTTTTAAAACAATTAGATGATATTGAAAAATAATATTTTTAGAATTTAAAAAATACATATTTTTGAATATGAACATATAAACACTTCTTTTAAAACAACTGGATAACTATTTTTAGAATTTAAAAATGAATATTGTATTTTTTAACATAAATTTGGAAAGATCCATATTTCTTATTGCCTCCAATAGTTTTAAATATTTTCTAATTATATAAAAACAGGGAAGCTTAAATTAGGACATTTATAAAGCGCCAAATGTTGATGTTTTGTCAGATTTCAATAGATGAGAGCTGTCCCTGCACTACTTTCATTAAGGAGAGGAGAGTGCATGTCTAGTGTATTGTCCTATAAGAGGAAAACCCAGGCATAAATAACAAATCATGGTAATAATTTGTATTTTTCATTGGTTGTAACAGTCTTTCGCTGTAAATCCTTATGCTTCTTATTTAGATATTGATGGTAAAAACAAATGCAATATAATTCCTACAAGACATAGTCGCCCATCATAAAGAATTATGTTTGTGGAAAAGACTTCAAGAAATTACAAGATAGGCATCTGCAGTGGAGTTGAAACACCACACTGCCCAGGACAGACACACTGGGTCATTTTCTAACCATTGAGAGTATGGGTACAAAAATAAATATACACATGCAGTGTTCCTTCTTTCACTAACTACATGCTGCACCTGTGCACACACAGATCTGATGACATCTGCTAACATAATAAATCTCAAGTGGTTTGTGGTGTCATCAAAAACCTGAGATGGTGGTATGGCTCATAGCCTTACCAACCCCAGGCTATAGCCTTGTTAAATTTCACAGGCTAAATAGAGACAGACTCAGACTTATTCCATGCACCAACCAGAGGTTTTCAAGAGCAGGTTAAAGTGGTTTACAGGAAAAAAAAAAAAAAAAAAAAAAAAAGCCTGCAGTTATGACTCAATGTGTGAAAAATCTGCTCTCTGATTCAACAGTGGTAAATCCAGGATGCCTTCTAGCTTCAAAAAATAATGTTTGTTGCAATTGTTATGAATTCTGAATTTGAAGTATCAACCATTTCTTAGCCTACTAATGTTTTTAAGACTTATAAAAATACTATGAGCAATTAATCTTCCTATCTTGCTTACTCACACTTTTGTGTAACTTTAGAATTTCAACCATCAAAATGCCCTTAAAAAGAAAACAATAAATTGGAATCAGTTTCAGCTATAATGATTAAATTGAGCATAAAAAAGCAAGTGTTTTCTGAAAAAATCTTCAGGATATTTTATGCCATATGTAAGGTTTCTGAAACAACAGAATTACTAAGGTATTTTTTTTAACCATTTTCAAAAAACAGAGGCATCTGGCAATCCAGAAATTAGTGAGGCAACAGGATGCACGAAAGCGCTAGACAGTCTACTGATCCTTCAGTATAGTCCTGGCAAAAGACCATCCTGCCTTTTGCTCAGTAGGTCCACGTTCAAAAGAAAGTCAATGTTAATTCCCCTGGATTCAAATCCTGTGGCCAAATGTCCCCAGTGTCACAGATTCCTGTTGGCATATCTAGAACATGTTGATATCATTTCAAGTTGCCTGTTACTTAAAGAAGATCAGTAACTATATTTTGTGTCTGTATTCCATAAGTAAGAAATTGTAGGTGCAGCCCAGGGAGTAGAGGAGGAGTTCATTCCTACTACAAACACACATTGCATGCTTAGCATGGGTCTGGACCTTGGGCTGGGTGCTGCCATAAAGGATAGATAGGTTTTTGAGGATCTCCGCATTCATGATATGAAGGCCTTCTACTTTGTGCTAATATTTTCCTCCAAATTTGTTTAGAAAAGAGTAGGCTTCCCATGGGGTGTTTTGAAAACCTTCAAATAAACACTAAATAACAACCTGTGGTTTTCTGCTCACTGTGCAGGCAGCTGATGTGGGCTTATAGAATGAAAATAGTGTTAATACAGAAACCAAAGAAAAATGTAATTAAGGATGATAAGTCAGCTGCCCTTCCCGTCCCACTTCATCCACTAAAACAAAAGAAACCAAACAAAACCCTCCTATAATATATTCAAAAGCCAAACTAACAAAGTTGGGAAAATTTTGATGCCATTATGGTTCATGATGTGAGAAATATTTTGTAAACAGAAGAAGAGGGAAAGGAGCAGTGGTAGATGGAAAAATTCAGGCACATAGAATTTACCTAACATGCAACCAGTACTGCCTTCTTTTACCAACTTTTTATTCAGGATGATTGACAAGCAAATACAGAGGTCAGAATAGAAATACAAGTTTCGAGAACACACCTAACGTCACTGCCTCTCCCTTTTTCTCTTCATATCTGGCACCATCTGAATTGCTCCCCACCTTTTTTTTCTTTTGTGATAAGGTCTTGCTCTGTCACCCAGCCTGGAGTGCAGTGGTGCTATCAGGGCTCACTATATCCTTGACCTCCAGACCCAAGGGATCCTCCCACCTCAGCCTCCTGAGTAACTGGGACCACAGGTGTGCACCACCATGCCTGGCTAATTTTTTATATTTTTTTGTAGAGATGGGATGTCACCCTGTTGCCTAGTGTGGTTTCAAACTCCTGGGCTCAAGTGATCTTCCTGTCTCGGTCTCCCAAAGTGCTAGGATTATAGGCTGTCTCTTATACACATCTAGATGTGTATAAGAGACAGGTGCGTGGGTGGTCGTGGGGGTCTGGTCTTTGTGCGGCCGCGTGGGGCCGGAGAGCGGCGGGGGCGTGACCGTCTCGGGGGCTCCTGCCCGGGCTGCCGGCGCCTTTGTGCTCCCGGACTGTGTGTCTGCGGCGCGCCGCGGGCGTGGGGCCCCTCGCGGGCCTTCTGGAGCAGGAACCCGGCCGAAAACGCCGCGCAAAGACTCTAAAACAACAATAATGATAAAGAGTAAGGAATTGCTGTTACTTCCTCACTTCCCGCCACGTTGCTGGCTTTAACTTCTCCAGGCCACTTTTGTTTCCGTGTAAGAGGACTCCCGAAATATTCCTGGCTGTGCAGCGTTATCATTAAAGCAAAAAGACCAAAAAGAGCGCACTTTGACTTATAGGTAGTCACGCGAATATCAAAAAAATAGATCAGTAATTTAGAAGTGGGTGAAACAACCAACACCAAAGAGATACACAACCCCGGAGTTCCCAGAAGTAAACGCTCTAGAGGAGGTTGGATAGTGAGTTAATGTTCATAAAGAAAGCAGTTTTGATCAGCATTTTGGAAACAAATATATGTGGGGGGATTTTTTTTTTT
>NW_012104076.1:267762-287915 GCF_000951045.1 Mandrillus leucophaeus
ATGCCTGGCTAATTTTTTATATTTTTTTGTAGAGATGGGATGTCACCCTGTTGCCTAGTGTGGTTTCAAACTCCTGGGCTCAAGTGATCTTCCTGTCTCGGTCTCCCAAAGTGCTAGGATTATAGGCGTGAGCCATGGCATGGAGCCCTGAGCTGCCCTCAACATATATATATATATATTTTTTTTTACCATTATCTCTAATTTTTTTTGGTTATGTGAACAATAGTAGAGGTACTTTAAATGAACAATTAGCAAGATAAAAAAGATATCCACCCACAGTCCCATCACCTAAAAAATTTGTTTCATGTGCATATATTTTGACCTCCTATCTGCTTATATATTATATATATATGATTGCATAGTTATAATCTTTAAATGAATATAATTTCATTTTAAAATTTTTCCACTTAATTTTCTATTTGCATTGTCGATATTAGTGAATGGTCACAAAATTGTGAAATTAGTGACAAATGGTCACAGAATTGTAAAGTTGTTAAAACTAAAAGAGACTTTTGAGACCTGCAGATAAGAGATTAAGAAACAAAAGTGGAACCATCTTTTGTTTTTTCCCTCCTAAATTTGTAATGTTGATATTGACTGTTAACATTTAAAATTTGGTATATTTTGTTGAAAAATCTAGATGTTTTGCTTTTTTTGAACAAGTGGAAGGTGAGACTTTTTGGGCGAGTGTTGCGCACATAACACCAATAGTTTGGAGTGGAGTAGCAACTGCCCCCTTCAGCTGGGGCTTGGTCTCCACAGTCCCCTTTTGCCCCTTCTTGTATCATACTGGCCTGCTTTCCTCACTTAGATTTCTGACTTGCTTTCTATACCCCTGAGTGTACAGTTCTTGATCTAGATCAAATGCTCTTCTTACAGATGAAAAACAAAGTTCAGAGAGGTAAAGTGACTTACTTATGACTGCTAAGCTAGTTAGTTGCAATGCCAGCATCCTAAAAGACACCTCCTGACTCCAAACAAGCTCTCTTTCTATTAATGTTTTTTTCAGAGCATGTGGGGAAGGGGCTTCTGTGTGCCAATATGCACAGCGTCACCATAACTACTGTGACCACAAGCTCCTTTATAGACTGAAACGTCCTAGGATAGCCACTCATCACCTTTTATGCTCCAGGTCATAATTAACATTTGATGTCCGCATGCCAAACGCCTGACCCCCCTGCAAATCCTGGGCCCACTCACAGGGATTCCTGGTCTCTCTCTTTTTCTTTTTTTTTTTTTTTTTTTGAGTTGTTTTTTTTTTTTTTTCCGAGATGGAGGCTGGAATGCAGTGGCGCTATCTCGGCTCACTGTAACCTCTGCCTCCCGGGTTCAAGCAATTCTTCTGCCTCAACCCCCCGAGTAGCTGGGACTGCAAGTGTGCACCACCATGCCTGGCCAATTTTTGCATTTTTAGTAGAGATGGAGTTTTGCCACATTGGCCAGGCTAGTCTCGAACTCCTGACCTCGTGATCTGCCCGCCTCGGCCTCCCAAAGTGCTGGGATTTTAGGCATGAGCCACCGCACCCAGCCGTCTTTCTCTTATTACCCAGTAACAGGCCGGGCGCAGTGGCTCACGCCTGTAATCCCAGCACTTTGGGAGGCCAAAGTGGGTGGATCACAAGGTCAGGAGAGACCATCCTGGCTAACATGGTAAAACCCCGTCTCTACTAAAAATACAAAAAATTAGCTGGGCATGGGTCGTGGCATGGGCCTGTAGTCCCAGCTACTCGGGAAGCTGAGGCAGGAGAATCACTTGAACCCGGGAGGTGGAGGTTGAAATAAGCCGAGATCACACCACTGTGCTCCAGCCTGGGCGACAGAGCAAGTCTCTGTCTCAAAAAACGAAACAAACAAAGAAACAAAACAAAATTAAAACAAAAAACAGTAACAGAATGCAAGTGAGGGAGGATGATCACTTTATGGGGATAACATCAAATCTGCCCTAATTGATAAAGGAAGTACCTAACTAAAAAGTTAAATACTTTATAATATTCTTATCTGATATACCTCAAAGAAATGTGGTCACGTGCTAATACCCTAGTAGATAACCATCATCCTAAAAAATATAAAGATTCCATTTCTGTACAGAGACCATATTTTCTGATCACTAAATCAGAACACATGATGCAACCAAGAACTGTTTTTAAAAATGATTTTAAGATTTTGAAAAGTTTTGCAAAAAGTTGTTTTAAAGGAATAGTTTTTAACTATGTTTTAATAAATCCATTCTATGAAAATAACAAATGTATACCATCTATGATGATCCACGTCTGTTGTACAATTCTTAGAAATTTGCCTAGAAAATGGGATTTGGTGACAATCACTGCCATTTTATCATCATAAGCATCCTGTGTAGTTTGTACTTGCAGTGCTTTGTTTTTTTAGACAGAACACCCACTCTCTAGGTTTTGCTCCCAAATGGAGATAGACCTAAGGATGTACATAGAGCGCCACAAAGTCAACACAGTGAATAATTGAGAAGCTCATACATTATGTACACGTTGAGTCTACAGTTACTCTCTTGGTGGGTGAAGAAGAGGTCCATATGCAGTCAGTCTCCAGGCTCATTCATAGATGTGATCTTAATGGCCCTTATTCTAATGAAAGCACCCTGTTAATTCGGCAGCTCAGGCTATCTACTTCATACATAGGAGTCCAGCCCTTCTGTACTGTGTTTCCCCGAGGTCTAGATACGCAAGCTTTTTGGAGGGCATTTTAAGTGACTACCTACAAGCTGGATCTTCTCTTCTGTGACCAATTTAGGCCAATGGCAGCACCTTAATTAAGCAAGACCTCCCTGGGGCAATGGTTTCTCCCAACTTTAGATTAAAAGTAATATCAAGGCAAGTGATACCATTTACTGAGGTCTCACTATGCTTCCGCTCTGTGCTCAGTACTGTATGTCATCTAAGCTCTTTTAAAGATGAGGAACTGGAGGTTCGGAAAGACTGAGTAACCAATTGAAGGTCAGATTGTTCATGATCCAGGTCATTCTAATTCCCAAGCCCGTGGCCATAGCTTAATAGTTTATGCAGCAAGGACATGAAACTACTAAATGAGTGGGGCCCAGTCACAGGACTTGCCTTGGAGGCTTTCCACTATGCCTCAAAGCATTTTTATCACTCTTCTTTTGAAATTGCCTTTAAAACCCCAGGCACATTCTTTTAAATATTATCAATGGGGTAGATCTTCCTCCTTTGAATGTGGATTTAAGTTTTGGATATAGCCAGGATTCATTCAATACCCTGTGGGGATTAAAGAACTTATCAAGCTGGGTAAACCAGTTTGGGTTGAAAACGAGGCACGACAATGTAAAAAGGTTATATTCATTCTCCAGTGTGTTCTGAAAGTAATGGAATATAGGCTTTCAACTTGGACCTGGAGGCATTGACTTTTTGGGTTCAAATCCTGACTTAGCCACCAGAAGGCTATGTGACTCTGGACAAGGCAGGTAATGATTCTTAACCACGGTTCCCCTACCTTCGAAAATCATGCCTGCTTCAGTGTGGTTGTTTGGGGATCAGAATTTTTCATTTGTCAAAATATGTAGGACCATTTCTGAAACATAGTCCTTTCTCAATAAATATTTTCTGAATCTATCAGATTATTACTTTTCTCTGTCCTTGTTCTTCAAATAGGGTGAGAGATGATAAATAAGAATAGATATGACTGCAAGCCTCTCTGAGTGCCGCTAGGCCTGTGATAGCATTTATTTGCAATTATAGTTTAAAAACCAAGAGGAAGCCAGGCGCGGGCGCAGTGGCTCATGCCTGTAATCCCAGCACTCTGGGAAACGAGGCGGGTGGGTCACTTGAAGTCTGGAATTAGAGACCAGCCTGGTCAACATGGTGAAACCCTGTCTCTACTAAAAATACAAACTAGCTGGGCGTGGTGGCGGGCGCCTGTAGTCCCAGCTACTCGGGAGGCTGAAGCAGGAGAATCACTTGAACCTGGAAGGCAGAGGTTGCAGTGAGCGGAGTTTGCACCACTGCACTCCAGACTGGGCAAAAGAGCGAGACTCCATCAAAAAAAAAAAAAAACACATACAGACACACACACACAGAGAAATCTCCCTAGCTCCCTGATGCCAAGAGAGATGGATTTAAAGTAGACTGTTTTACAGTTTGAAGTTTCTGGGGGACAGTTTTATCTCAAGGTTACTTTTAGGTTCTTCGTAGAAAGGTAAGAAATTTAACAGCATCTCAAGCAACTGCACCTTCACAAATATTTATGGAGCACCTTCCCTATGCCATGCCCTGTGCTCAAGGTGAGACGGGAGCAGTGAGGACAGGAGCAGTGTCCAAAAGGTGCTTTGGTAACAGGCATTGAATAATGCTGCCCAAATGCTAAGAATTGAGTACATATCAGAACCCACCAACACAAAGAGTGTCAGTCATCTATTGAAGAAGATGTTGCCACTTAATCAGACAACAAAGGGATGCCTGCTGTGCCCAGGAGATAGAGTATGAACAAAACCAGTGATATTCTAGTGTAGAGGAGAGAGACGGATGGGGAGTGGGAGGGGAAAATGAAGCGATAGCTAACAGAAACATAGAGCTTGTGTGCTGCTGTTCTGAGGCCATGAACTTGCCAGTCTGTTCAATGAGGTTGGAAGGGTGGTCTGATAATTCTAGAAGCCTTGCAGGAAGGCTTTTATCAAAAGAAGGAAATGAGGAGTGTGCAAACTTTTCTGTAGCCTGGAGTCAATCAGGTGTATTCAGGGGTATCTAGAGAGGAGAGGGGATGGAGCAGCCTCCAAGGAACGCTATTGTAGAGCTTTGGCAGCTGCTCTAGAACCACCTTGGTCTCTTCTTGGCAGCACCCTGTTAACCTGAATACTTTGAGAGATGTATGCCCTTTCAAGCTGGCTTATGTTCACTTTCACAACACTTATGAAGCACATTAACTCATTTGATCCTCCTAATAATTCTATATTACAGGTGTCATCTTGTCTCTGTTTTACAGATGAGAAGACTTGTGTGCATAGAGAATAAATAAATCACCCAAGGTCAATAGCTTGCAAGTATCAGAGGTAGGATTTGAACCTAGGAAATGTGGTTCTAGAGCCTTAGCTCTTAGCCGTGAATTATATGCAGACTTTTTCTTCACCCCTCTTTCCTCATCCTCCTACTCAATAGAGTGGCTTGTACCCACCCTTAAAATCTCTCCTCCTTTCCTTAGGGCTCATTCTAGGCCCTACAGCTCCCTAATGGGGAGGCATATCGTGGGCACCTTTATAGCTCAACTACTCCACACTAAAGCCTGATCAAGACTTAGTCACTGAAGAGAAAAGAGTCACTTCAGCAGCCTTGGCCTAAGTCTTTGGATCCCTAAAGAATAAGACCCAAGTGATTGCCTTGTCTCTCTTCTTGTGCTTAAAAAAAGAAATTGTCGTATGGTCATACCATTGAATATTATATAACCCTGAAAAGAACAACCTTCTATATAATGTGTATCTAGGAAAGTATACATTATGAGTGTACAGCTAAATGTATTTTCCATGTCACCACCATCCATATTAAGAAATGAAAAATTATTGGCAATACAGAAACCATCTCCCAATCTCAGCAAATTACTGGCCCTGATATTCTTCCCAAAGACAACCACTGTACTGATTTCTAACAATACAAACTTGTATTGCCTTGTTTTGAACTTTATGTAAGAAAAAGCATACAATATTTACTGTGTTGTCTGAATTATTTTGTTCAGCCTTTCATGTGACATTCCTCTCTGTTGTTGCAGGTAACAGTGTTTTGTTTTGTTTTTTCTGCATTGCAGTATGGAACTCTATCGTATGCATACAACACAGTTTATTCTATATCCAGCAAACCTTGGGTTGTTTCCAGTTTGAGGCCAATATAAATAATGGAGATATGAACACTGTCTACATGTTTTCTGTTATACATACATATACATTGTTTTGGGGTATAAGACTATGAGTAGAATTTCTGGGTTATAAAGTATGCCTGCGATAAATTTTGGTAGACAATGCCAAATGAATTTCCAAAGTGGATGTAGTAATTTATACTCCCACCAGAAGTATATCGGTTTTAATTGTTTCACATCTTCATCAAGACTGTTGTTTTTACTTCCAACATGTAGTAATATTTTCATGTGTTTTAATTTGCATTTTTCAAATGACTGATGAGGCTGAGCTCCTTTTCATCTGCTTATTAACCATTCAGATATCCTCTTTGAAATGTCTGTTCAAATATTTTTCCCACTTTTATTTACACTCTTCTATCTTTTTCTTATTGATTTGTAGGAGTTCTTTGTATACTCTACATATAAGCCCTTTGCCAGTTTATATCTGTTGCAGATTTCTCTTCCTACTTTGAGGCTTACAGTTCCACTCTTTTAATGTTGCAATATTTTTTTAAAAACATGCTTATTGAGGTGTAACTGCCATACAATAAACTGCACATATTTAAAGTATACTAATTGATAAGTTTTGACATCCATATACACCCATGAAACCATTACCACCATCAAGATAGGCAACATTTCTATTACCTCCAAAATTTTTTATATGCCTCTTGGTGATCCCTCTGTCCTCTCCCTCCCCTGCAACCACTGATCTGCTTTCTATCATTATAGCTTAATTTGTATTTTATAAAATTTTATGTAAATAGAATCAAACAGTATGTACTCTTTTTCATCTGGCTTCTTTCTTTCAGCATAATTATTTTGATACTCATCCATGTTGTTGTAACAATAGTTCATTTCTTTTTATTACTGAGTAGTACTCCATTGTATTGTATAACACAATTTATCTGTCACCTGTTGATGGGCAATTAGGTTGTTTCCAATTTTGGGCTATTACAAATAAAGCTGCTGTGAACGTTCATGTACAAGTCTTTTTATGGACATATACTTTCAATTCTTTTGGGTAAATACCTAGCAATGGAACGTATGGGCATATGGCACGTAATGTCAACACAGTTTTCCAAAAGTGGCTGTATCACTTCACAATTCCACCAGCAATGTATGAGAGCTCCCATTCCTCCACATCCTCACCAGCACTTAGTATGATCAAGCCCTTTTATTTTTAGCCATTCTAGTAAGTATATACTGTATCCCATTATCACTATAGTATTTGTCTCCTTAATAACTAATAGTGTTGAATGTCTTTTTATGTGCTTACTTGCCATTTCTTCTCTGATAAAATATGTATTCAAAGTTTTTGCCCATTTAGAAAATTGGGTTGTTTGTTTTCTTACTGAATTTCTAAGTTTTTCGTATACTGTGAATACAAAGCCTTTATTAGATGTTTGATTTACAATGTTTTCTCCCACACTGTAGTTTTGCTTTTCAGTCTTTTAACAGGTTCTTGAGAAGAGCAGAATTTTAAAAGTTCGATGAAGTCAAAATTGTGAATTGAGCTTTTGGTTTCATATCTAAGACATTTTGCTTAATCCAACATCATGAAAGATTTTTCCCTCTGTTTTCTTTTGGAATTTTTATAGTTTTATGTTTTATATTGAGATCTATAATCCATTTTCAGTTAAACTTTGTGTTTAGTGCAAGGTATGAATCACAATTCATTATTTTTATATGGATATTTAATTGTTCCAACACCATCTATTGAAAAGACTTTTTTTCCCTACTGAATTGATTTCATACCTTTGTCCAAAGTCAGTTGTCCACATACATATGGGTCTATTCTGTTTTTCTATTCTGTTTCATTGATCTATTTGTCTTTATCGATGTCAATTCCACACTGTCTTAGTTATTATTGTGTCGTTATAATAAGTCTTGAGATCAGGTAGTGTTAGTTCTCCAGATTTGTGCTTTCAATATTATCTTTGGATGAACTCTTCTGGTATTTTGTCTTGTTCTTAAGTTTTCTCCAAGAAACCTTGAATCTGCTCAGACCATGTTACAACATGGAGCTGCAATTTGCACCTGTGGATTTTAATTCCTTCATTCCCTTGGGCCTAAAAGTCATTTTTATTCAAAGATATGTTTTTATAAATGTATGAGCCCTGAAGGGAGTGGGATTGTGGTGGTATTTAACCAAATTGTCATCAGCTATTATGGTAACTGACTACAAGCTGAGCAACTGACCTTTTTGGAAGAAGACTCTACAGACTGACCTCATGGGCCTGGGGAAACCCAAGTGGAAAGTGGGAAGGAAGAGAGCCACCTATTTATGGTAATGCTTACAAGTAACCGGGCATTGCTGGGTGTTTTGCATGTAGCAACTCACTTTTTCTAAGATGCTTATAATTTCACTTCTAAAGATATGCTCTGAAGCTGGGGTCCATAAGCCTTTTCTGTAAAGGACTAGATATTTTAAGCAGGACCAGCTTCATGGGCGTGGACCTGCGCAGTGGCCCAGAGCCTGTGCTTAGAAAGCTCCTGTGCTTGGTTTAATGCTCTGCAGTCACTACATTGAAACACTTGATTTTTTTTTCTTTTTTTCTGCCTTTTTCCCTTTTTATTTAAGGAAGAGGTGCTGCTGAATTTTTCAGTTTAAACTGGGCATTATGTAGCCATAATGCCCAGATTTTAGATTTTGAAGGTCATACAGTGTCCGTCGCAACTACTCAACTCTGCCAATGTTACACAAAAGGAGCCACAGACAATATATAAACAATGAGCCTGGCTGTGTTTCCATAAAACTTTATTTATGGATACTGAAATTTGAATTTCATATAATTTTTACATGTCATGGGATATTATTCTTCTTTGTTTTTGTTCTTTCAACCATTTAAGAATGTAAAAACTATTAGTAGCTCTCAACCCATACAAGAGCAGTTAACAGGTTCTGTTTGGCTTGTGGGTAATAGTTTTCTGGCCCCTACCCTAGGGAGACTGGTGCACATGTGCAGAAGGTAACATATACAAGAAGTTCTCAGTAGAATTGTTCATTAATGCTCCAGAGGAGAAACAACCAAAAGTTCTCTCAACTGTATAATGGATAAATGGATTGTATTTATTTATATACAACACATGGTTGAAAGAAAGAAGCAAGTCATAAAAGGATACATACAGTATGATTTTATTTATATAAAGTTCAAAAACAGGCATACAGAAGTGCTGAAATCAAAATAAAAAAGTAAAAGCAAGGAAATGATGGTGAGAAAAATAATCATGGTTACCTTTCAGGAGAGAGAGGTGATGGGGTGGGGACCTGGCAATGTTGTATTTCTTGACTTGGGGTCATTATTGCACCGGTGTTTACTCTATATCCTTTGAATTAGACATTTTATGTGTATACTCAGAAGTGCACATCTCCTCACTTTAAAATTTCAGTTCTCATTTTCTAGCCCTGAATTGGCATTTGGAGCCCCACTGGTGTGGCGGGAGACACATGCCCAGGCCACACGTTTCCAACTTCCTAAAGCTCCTTTGATGTCATTTTGAAGACCTTTGGCATCCATCTGGCCTCGGGCTCCACATTTCCCAAGAAGAGTCTTGGCTTTTATACATTCAACTGTTTTTCTTTTCAGTTTACTTTTGTTTCAGACACTGATGCTGTCTGCCAAATTCCCTCAAGGTCATATCCATATTATTATGGGCTCCATTGTCTTGAAACCTTTCTTGTTTGTAAATTCTATTTTTTGTAATTTCAAAATGTAATTATAAATAACTCAATTACATTAGACTGGGCAGTAAATGCATGTACTGGCCACTTTCCCTTTGTCCTTCTGTTCCTCAGTGTTGATTCTCTTCTTAATATTTCTACCTTCTGGCTCTCTATGTGTAGCTGTATGTTGCCATTAACCCAGGCAGGGCTAAATTGAAAGAAAAGAAAATATGTAGCGGGGTGTGGTGACTCACACCTGTAATCCCAGCACTTTGGGAGGCCAAGGCAGGTGGATCACGAAGTCAGGAGATCAAGACCATCCTGGCTAACATGGTGAAACCCTGTCTCTACTAAAAATACAAAAAGTTAGCTGGGCGTGGTGGCGAGTGCCTGTAGTCCCAGCTACTTGGGAGGCTGAGGCAGGAGAATAGAATAACCCGGGAGGCAGAGGTTGCAGTGAGCCGAGACTGCACTGCAGCCTGGATACATACAAATAAATACAAATAAATAAAAAGAAGAGAAAAGAAAAGAAAATATGTATTTGTGGTTGGAAAGGAAATGAGCTTGGGAGTAGAACAACTAGAGTTTGAACTCTAGGCAACCTATCAGCTGTGTGTTCATAGCCAGTGTACCTAACCTCTGAGCTTCCCTTTATTTTATCTACAGAAGTGAAAGCTAATAATGAATACTGCAGAGAGTCATTGTGGGAAGTAGATCAGCAAAGATTAAACCAGAAAACATGTGAAATATACCCAGCTCATCACCTTGGCTACCATGTGACCTGTGGTAGACACACAGTAATACATCAGGGTTTTCTCTTCTTTTCTTTATTTCTTCCTTCCTTTCTTCCCTCCTTCCCTCATTCTTGTTTCTTTCCCTTTCTTTTATGTTATTACTTTTTTCCTTCATCCATCCATCTATCCATCCATCTCCCTCTCCTCCTTTCTCCTGCCCCTCCTTTCCCCCCCTTGGATCCCCCTCCCTTCTTTCCTTTCTTTCTGAACATTTGCAAAAGTTTTCCATCTACCATCACCAACCATGTTAACCCACCAATTGCCTAAATAGAGAAAAGATGTTAGGCAGGTTGGGGACAGGAAAAATCAAAGATGGAAACATTCTGCTCATGAGCCTGGGAAAATAGGACACACCACATTCTCCACTTTACTTGGCCATCCCATTTTAAACTTCTTGTTTCCCCTAAAACTCACAGGTTTGTTCAAATCTAGAAATTCCAGATCAGTAGCAAGTCTCCTGACAGAAAATATAAAAAGCCTAGAAGAACCGAATCATGATTTTAGGGACAAAAATTGCTTCCATGTAAATCACTTGGAACCCTGTCTGACCTATTGTAAGCACTCAAAAATGTTGGCTATTATTACTATTATTGTTGTTGCTGTGATTATTATTGTTGTTCAGGACAATATCCCAGTGTGTGCAACAGAAGTTGTAAGGCTATTAGCTGCCTCGTTTGCTAAATGCACACCCAGGTTACAAAGAATGGCGATAGTTGATTCTTTTATCATTTCCCAATTTGCCCTGTCATTTTCCCCGTAAACATTTCATTCTGCCTTTTCCAGAACAAACATCATTATAATCACTTCTTGTTCACATCTCTGATATCCCTATGGCTCTTGCTGCTCTCACTGGTAGTAGCAACACCTCTAAATTTACTACCATCTGCAAATATCATTAGCTATTGTTTATTCCCTCTCCCACACTATTAATGAAGATGTTAATTAAGACCAGAACTAACACTGACCCCAGCAGCAATCCACTAGACATTTATCCAACTGGATAAACTTCTGTTAGTCATTACCCACTGCTCATAGACATTACCACTACTCCATTCTCTTCATCTGCTAATTTGTAAGAGACTAGGGGAGAGATTTAAGGGAGCCCAGGATTATTTAAAAATTAACACCCTGATACTCGGGGTTTTGGAAGGGATTTGGTAGAACATCAGAAAGATGGTTGTCAGTGGCATGCAGGAGTAAGTGAGCCAGCCTCCCAAAGTATTTGGTAATTGCCTGGCTAAGCTTATGGGTTTCTGAGAATTTAGGAAGGCACCGTAAGGCTGGAGTATATAGAGTTTTCAGTTCAGCCACTTCTTTTTACAGATGACCAGACTGAGGCCCAAAGAGGTCAAGTGAGTTGTTCAAAGTTCATCTTTCTAGTTAGTGACAGAACCTGAATTGGAACTTGGGGCTCTAACTTTCAGTCCTATGCTGTTTGTAAGAACTTAGAAGCACTCGATCTTGCGTCTAGAGGTTCTGATCTGCATATTAGCATTTTTCTACTAAATTTTAACTTAAGGAGCCCAGTGCCTACCGACTTCATCTTTTTGTCTTCAGAAAACTGTCTCCCATAATAGGAGTTCATTGCATACTTAGTAAAAGAACGGGCGTTCTTCACCAAGAGGCACTATTCTCTTAAACTATAAATTAGAGTTCTCAACTCTAGCTAAACATTAGAATCACCCAGGGGAACTTGTAAAACAGAATACTGATGCCCACACCACACTCCTAGCAATTCTAATTTAATTGGATTGAGGAGAGGCCCAGGCACTGGTAACTTTTTAGAACTCCCCAGATGATTCTAATGTGCAGTGGGGTTGGGAGCCGATCAGAGGATAAAATGTTTTTCCAAAGACTCCTAAATTGAGAAGTTTCTCGTTCTATAGAAGGGATTCATACAGAATGGCTGTAACTTAGCAAGTAGAAGCAAGCTTTTCTCTCAAACAGGAAACTGACGACTCTTCAAACCTTTTCGTTGTGCAGAATGTGAATTACATTGTCAGCTCAGAATGACATGGTTTGGAATCTATTAATCTGGTCATGGTATTTATGCCTGGCATTTTTTCCAAACTTAACTTTCGTTCTGTAGGCAGTTGTGCCAACTTAAGAGTAGTGCTACCTCTCAGGTGGTCTGGAAATGAGTTACTGACTTAGTATAAAAACTGGCCTACTAGAAGTAAAGTCATGGAAAGAACAGAGGACCGACCAGTGTTGGGGTTGGGTGGGAGGGGGTGGGCGGTGACGGTGGTGGTTCTTATTTATACGTTAATACTCATTGTACCCATTGCAGTAACAAATACCTTCCTGCCATTGGTATGCCAATGAAGCCTTAGCAGATGAGGAATGTAGGTGAAAGACAAGATAAAGAAACACAGTCTCAAGCTTCTTCCTGAACAAGAGCCCAAGAAGAATGCAAGACGGGGCTTTGGAAGGCTTCAGAATCTGCCAGTGTTCTGGCATCACACCTTGTGGTCTTTTCCACTTGAGGGAGACATCCCTAAATGACTAAGTGCCCACCAGTACTCACAGCTGTCAGAACTGGGGAATTTAGAGTACCCATGCTTGGTTGTGCAGGTTGTGGACTGCCCATGGGTACCTAGTGCATGGGAGTTGAAATCTGCAATAAAAAGGGGTGATTCCAGGAAGGATGGACAGCTCTCTTTGTAGTTTACAGAAAGATGCCACATGGAAACTGGAATACCTAAGGAGGGAAAAAGATGAAACAGGTTTCCACATCTGTGTCATAAGTAGCAGAGGCCCTCAGTGAAAACAAGTAGGTAGCAAGACAAGCAAAGAGAAGGATCAGAAATGCTGGGAAGGGACTGTGAGGGACTGGCCACCTCCCCAGCACAGACTCCAGAGTCAGTGCCGCTCACTGGTTGCCAAGGCTCCAATAAAACAGGAAAATAGGACAGGAAGCCAGTGAAATGTGGAAATGGGGTATCTGTAGAACAGACAATAAGACCCATGAAAAAAGGAAGTCTGAGGTGGGAACATTTTTTATGTGTTCATTCTCCCACCAATTGAAGCTGGGGGCTCATCCGTGGCTCACGGGCTTGCCAGTTGATGTTACAACCTGGTTCTGCTTCTGGGGAAGACAAAGAAAGAGAGGGAGTCTCAGCAACAATCCGGCCAGGACAGGCATCTCCATCAGTGAGTGCTTCCAGATGCACTGATGTCTCAGCCCAAAATCCCACTCAAGAAACATTGCTTAGCTAGAGAGTGACTCCTTGGGAGGAAAAAAAAAAAATCAGTCATTTTGACAAGGTCAAAATACCAAGAAAACAGCATTCCCAATTGGGAAGTTATGGGTCAGGACAACAGTTCATTGGAACATACTCTCTTCTGTTTCTCCCTTCTTAAGCTTTTTAGCCATGGGGCAATTTTTAATACGTCCCCAGGAGCAAAAGCTCTCTGGGCATGTAAAAACATATAAATGGCTGGATTTTGGGTAAGGGTCTCTCTCATTAACCATTTGAAAATACAGAACCTAGGTAAGGGGGTAGAATAAAGGAGCCAAATAATCCCACCCAAGAAAAAATGATCTCAGGCAGTATTTGGCTTAGAAAGAGTAGACTACTATAGGGTCTGCAGTGTTTCAATACTGGGACTCAAGGAGCAACAAAGTTTCCCTTAGGAACTGAAAATTGGGGCAGTGTGCATGAGTTCCCTTTGCTTACGCCTTTGGAAAGATCAGGGGAAAAGCCAGTGAAATGAGAAGGAAGGAAGAAAGATGGGAGGAAGGGAGGAGAGGAGGGAAGGAACAAAGGAAGAAAGGAAAGAAGGAAATAAGGGAAAAAAGAAAGAAGGGAGGAAGAAAGAAAAAGAGGGAAGGAGGGCTCATTTATTGAACACAGGCTGCATGCCAGACATTGCTTTTTGGCTTTTTCATATATGCAATGCCACTTAGTCTTTAGAACCCCAACTGTGAGGAAGGTGTAGTGGGCTACCCATAGTCACCTAGCTAATAAGTGGCCAATTATGTTCAAACCATGTGTGTCTGATTTTAAAACTCCTCCCGTCCTCTCTTGACAAGTTGTCACTACCAACTAAATATGCATACATATACACATGTGTATATGCATGTGCATATGTGTGTTTTATAACATCAATGCTTCTTCATACTGCCCTTATCACCAAGCAACCAAACAATGAGGGTACATTTCCTATTTCTGTTTTTCATACTCTTCTCAGACTAAATGAGTTTTCTCCCTTCAAAGTTGCCCCTTATGTTGTTTTCATATGTTTTTGTCTGTATATTATTAAAGAAAGGAGGGAAAGAAAAGGGGGTGAGGCCAACGGAAATAATTTGTCCTGTTTCTGTTGCCTAGTGAGCATGGCTGGGGGATGGGGGGTGGGTGGCGAGGGGATGACACCATTTTGCCAACCCTGTACCACCTGACTGTGGGAATTCTCAGATCTGCTTTAGATAAACAGTTTAGTCCTGTTTTTCCCACAATCTTCTGACAGTTGAAATTTCCCCTGTTACTGTAAGTCAACCATCCTTGGAGAAGTTTCTTTTCAAGTAAGCAAGCTATACTTCTCTTGAAGAGGAGTTGAAGACCTCTGCCCCGGTGCCAGAGAACCCCCTACTTTCTCATTTTTCTCTAAGAGGAGGTGGAAATAGGCTGGGGGTGAGAGTGCTTGTGACTGAGGCTGCAGCTGCCCTCCCCATTGGACACTCAGCCTCACCCTTGCAGCCCAGTAGAGAGACATGGCCAGGTTTTCCGTGTAGCAGACACAGATGCTTCAGAAGGAGTTGCTATCACAAAGGGTTTATTAAAAAAAAAAAAAAAAAAAAAGTGTGAAAGGGATGTGGTTGTTGGCAGGGATGCTGGTTCCATGCTACAGCCTCTGCTGGCTGCAGTCTCGATTCTTGCCTTTCCTCCCTTCCCACTTTACAAAGGTTTAGGTTCACTTTATAAAGAAAAGCAATCCCCAGGCAAAAATGTGTACAGTATTTTATTAAACTTTGGTGGAGGAGGGAAAAGGAAGAAAAAGGCTGGATTGAGAGACAGGGAGGAGGGGGCTGGCCACAAGAGAGAGGGAGAGGGAGAGAAAGAGGGCAGGCATGCATGAGAGTCCCAAGCAGTGCCAAGAAGCAGAGAAAGGGCTGCTTGGGGACAAGGCGGGGGCGGGGGGGGGAGAAGTGTGCCAGAAACCTTATAGAAAGAGAGCAAAGAACTGAACATGAAGAATGGTTAAAAACTGAAGTGCAAATGGACTTCAGCATCTTCCTGGCAGAGAGTGCTGCAAACAAAATACAAAACAGGCCACCGTGACAACTGGAAGAAGCAGAAGTTTTGAGGAGGCAGTTAAGAGATAGCTACAGAAATGGCCTAGCAAATAAGTAAATAAATGCCAGAGTATGCTAATATGCTGAGGACCTTTAAAGAGAGGGAGAGAGACAGAGAGAGAGAGAGAGAGAGAGAGAGAGAGAGAGAAAGAGAAACACTAAGGTGCCTGAGACACAGAGCGACATCAAGTGAAAGCAAAAACAACAGAGACAGACACACACATACATAGCCAGACCCCAAGAGAGGCACACACAGCGAGAGTCACACAGAGAGAAAGACAGAAAGGGCTGAGAGAGGGGGATGATGGGGGGGCGAGAGTGGGGTGAGAGAGAAAGTCTCCAGCCAAATGCAGGAGACTTGGCAGGTCGACAGGAGCAGCCGGGCCAGGCAGTAACTGCACTTGCTGTGTCTAGTCTATTGTTGTCTCAGAAGAGGGGGGGATAGAGGGAGTTGTTTGTTTGTTTTGTTGTTTGGCCTCTTTGTCTCTTTTGTTCCAAGCAGTTAGTTTGCTTCTTTCCCAGACACTGGGCTGGTGGAAGAGCTTTATGGATTTTTTCTTAAAGAGACAGAATTAGCTAGTTCACCAGTATTATCGATTTCTCAGTCCTAACCAGTTCTATCTAAATGACTGTTTTTTTTAATAGAAGGATCCTATTAATAATTGAGAGTCAGTGTTTATACTGTTTTGTGTGTGATTAACAAGAATAAACGGGTCGATTTCATCCTCCCCACAGAACCTCCTCCTCCAGCGTTGCCAAGACTGCAGGGTAAAGAAAGGAAAGACAAAAAGGAGAACAAAAATCCTACAAACAAAAGCAAATGAAGGACATACATACTAAAAGAACTACCAACATACATTGCTACCTTCAAAAAAGAACAACATAGCCATCAAGATTAGAAATACAAACTTGAGGTTTTAAATAACCAGCAAGAAGAGGGGCTTTGAAGGAAGAGGGGTGGTTGGGGGCATTCTTCCCACACCCCTACAGCCTAGGCACTGCAGCTTCCACCTTCGGCCCTTCCCAGGATCCATCCTAGAGAATAAAAAGCCCAGATCCAGGGGTTCTGGGAGCCTGTCTTGGGCCACTGTCCTGAGCTTGGCCTCCCTGGGGGAACTGGCCATTAACACACTTTCGCTGCGAAGGTGAGCGTGTTGAAGGGTACAGTCACTAAATTGAAAGGAGAGCTGCTTTTTATTTATTTGAGTAGAGATAAGAGAAAGGGGCATTTCCAAAGCCTTTGACTTTTTGTTCCCACGGAGACCCCCAGCTTCCTCCTGTCTCAATAATTTAAATAGGTTTTGGTGTAAAGCAAGTAGCTTCTGTGGGAAATGAAATTTTAACCCCCCCCCCAAATTCATCTACCTTCAATTTTCAATTCTTCTCTAACCTTGCCCTAGAACACAGCCAGCTCTTTTTCTTAATCCCATCTTTCTCCATTCTTGCCTTAAAATCTCCCAGTGAAATCCAGGGTGCCGGAGCTCAAAAATAAATAAATGCAATCAAAGGGCCTGAGGCTATGCGAAAGGTGCAGAGGGGTAGAGTAGGGAAAGGGAAGCTGGGGGCTCCTTTGTGAACGGGATCCTTTATATTCGAAGCAAAAGCAAATTAGAGCCGCGCTTGTGCCCTCCGAAGTGTGGCCGCCACATTCGGAGAGAGCGAGCAGCGGCTAGCTCTGCGAGTTTGGGGGTGCTTCTCCTCTGCCCTATCTCCGTGGAGTTTGGTACTTAAAAGTCCAATGCGTCAACCGCTCAGACTTGAAGGTGGTCAGGTAAAGAGTTAAGAAGCCAAGCGGCTTATACCCATAACTTTATCCTCCCCTTCACCTGAATTTTTCTCCCCTCACACCCCTCCCTCTTCAAACGGCCTTTCAAAGACGACTTAGGGGTTCTACGAATGTCGCTGCATGGTTTTGCTTCTCCTTGGGTGCCATTTGGAGGAGCCTAGAAACTTCCTGTCTTTCTATTTGACCCTCTGCAGGGCTTTCTCTGACACCGCCGTGGTGGCAACGTGGACCAAGCGGTACAGGGACCAGCCTAGAGGGTGGGAGGCCTCTCCTGTGGGCTGAGGAGGCGCGACCCTGATCCCTTGGGTGCACAGCAGAAGCGGGGCCTGTGCCTAAGCCACGGGAAGGAGGGAGAGCCACGGGCGCGTGGGGTGGTGGGGCATGTGTTCACCCCAGCACTGGAAAGAGACTTGTGGTGGGGGCCGGAGTAAGTCTCCTGATGTTCATGGGGAGGGGAGAGGATTTGTAGCCATCTTTGCTTTGGGTAGAGATTTCATATCCGCAGTCACACGAGGTAACCGACATCCCCCCGCCCCCCAAACCTTGAGCTAAAGGCAAAGGTGATCCTGAAACCGCTTGCCCCTGGGAACGTCGCTCCTGACGGGCGTCGTCTGCGACGTGCGATAGGAGCCCTCTGGCCATGTGGAAAAATCTAGGCTAAGTGCAGACCACAACCCTGGCAGGGTCAAGTCCAATTTTAAGCCCAACCCGATGGGATTCAGAAAAGCCTGCCCAGCGTCCCCAGGCCCAGCAGTCCCCGCCACACCATCGGCGATGGATTTCGTTTCTATTCCCCGCACGCGTCCCAGCAACGCACAAGGAGATCCAGTTTCGCCGGAATGTTCCCGTTGGCTTGCTGGTTTGAAAGTTGAAGCCCCGGGGTAGTAAATTTGGCTACAATATCTCAAATCTCGTTAATCCTAGACAAAATGAAAACATAATAGGCCACAAATTAACCAGCTTGGGGCGCTGTCTGTGATGGTCACCTGGCCGTGCGCAAGGAGTTATAGAACCTTGAAGGGGAGATCTTTTCTATCTCTAATTACCTGTATGTGTAAAGAACTCAAGGAAGGCGTTAGAACAGGGTCTTCTATCAACTGCTACCTATTGCTGTCTCGCAAACATCCCCCTAAACCCGCCGCATCGACAGCTTTGGGTGAGGGTGGGGTAAGAGGCACTTGCTGTGAGGCCGAGCTCCCGCATGAATTAGTCTCAAAACAGGACCTAGGTCTCCTAGGGAGACGAAACTAGGCCAGCGAAATCGCAGCCAGGGAGCCCCTGGCCCCCACTCAGGAGACTACCCGCCCGGCGCGAAGGGTGCATCTCCTGAGCCCCACGCCGGGAGCTGGAAGGCAGGCAGACGCGCGAGGCTTGGAAAGGGTGGGATCTTAAAAAAAAATCTTAAAAAAAGAGAAATAAACTTGAACAAAACTAAACTACAAGCCCGCAGTTCCCCGCCGAAAGCGAGGTGGGGGAGGAGGGGGCGGGAACGGCCGAGGCACTGAGAGTGGGGGATGAGAAACGAACTCTGTCCCCTGCACAGTCAGTGCCTTCGGGGGCTCCGTGGCCGCGCGCTCCCACCCTCAAGGTTTGGACTCCTAGGGGAGGGAGAGGACGGGAGGGAGAGGAGGATAGGTGGAGGGGGAAAAGGGACTTCTTTTCTCCTCCTGCCAGCGCCAGCTGGGGCAAACTTGAGCTGGCAAAGCACGAGAAAACTTTTCTTTGGAAAGTTTAGGTAGCGTAGTTAGTGGCGGAGGCGCAGGGCAAGCTAACAGTGCTGGGGTGGGTGTGGAGGGAGCGAGCTGGGTGCGATTAGGAGAGCGGAGAAGGGAGAGGGTGGCCAGGTCCCTAGGCAGTTAAAGATCCAAGTCTCTTCGGTCAGGTCTGTCCAAGGTCCCAGAGGCTTTGGGGGATTGGGTGACTGTGCGGAGTGTAAAAGACATATCTTTAGGAAACAGACAAGGCAGGGCCAGGAGTTCCGCGGTTTTTTTTTTTTTTTTTTTCTGTGCAGAAATCGCTAGCCGGCGACGGCTCAGAGCGGTAGAGGGAAAGTCTTATCTGCCAAGGCGGGATTAGATCCGCCCGCCGAGGGTCCTAGTATCCCCCCGGCCAGCAAGGGCCGTGCGCGCGCCAGGGAACTTTGGAGCAACGAGTAGTTTCGCGTCGTACGCGGTGTCTGGTCTCCACGCATCACGTGCGCCCGCGGCCCTTGGCGGGGACTTTAGTGCTAGCGATCCGACAGAGCAGCCAGGACTCGGTTTTGCGATGCCCTAACCTGGGCATTTATGCTGGGGGCGGAACGAAGTCGCCCAACCCAAGTTCTCCCTGCACCCTGGGAAGGAAATGTGGTGCGCCCACTGGGGCGTGAGGCCGGCCGCCACTGCCCATTCTACACACCTACTGGCATTCCGCTTTTCCTTACTGTGTGCCAGGGGAAGGCATAATTCAATTATATCATCCAACTGCAGCGCACCCTTTTCCTCTTTTGCTTTGAGGGGAATTTTCCAATTCCCAAATAAATACCTATGGCTCTAAAGCCGAGTTGAGTTCTGTAGTAACTACCCGGGGTGACAAAAAAAAAAAAAAAAAAAAAAAAAAAAACAAAAAATTGGCTGTGAGTTTACAGCCTAAAGCAGCTTATTTAGGCTTTCTGAGCGCCGTTCCAAACGGCAGGACTCACGCTATTTCGGGAGAAGTTGGAGGGTGGAGAGAAAACAAGGTTATTTAAAGTGACTCCCAGAACGC
>NW_012104076.1:287999-300387 GCF_000951045.1 Mandrillus leucophaeus
CCCAAATAAATACCTATGGCTCTAAAGCCGAGTTGAGTTCTGAAGAGAAAACTCAGTCTCAAAAAAAAAAAAAAAAAAAAAAAAAAAAAGACCCCAACTTGGCTGTGAGTTTACAGCCTGAAGCAGCTTATTTAGGCTCGCTGAGCGCCGTTCCAAACGGCAGGACTCACGCTATTTCGGGAGAAGTTGGAGGGTGGAGAGAAAACAAGGTTATTTAAAGTGACTCCCAGAACGCAGCTTTCATTCCTTGACTCTTTAGGTGTCAGTGCCTCGGCTCCATTTTAGCACGGCACAGGCAGCCCAGCCTTTGATATTTAAGCCAGGCCAGCCCCCGGGTGAAACTACCTGTTGGGGGATTCCGCTGCCTAGAGCCCTTCTTCTTCTGCGCAATACTGGCAGCAGTGGGATGGCTCTGGGGGTGGCGTGAGAAGGGAGAGGGCGGAAGAGCCGGGAGCAGCGGACAGTCAGTTGCATGTGGCAGTGCCTAGCGAAGCTGCTCCCGCGCCTCTACTCGCTCTTTGAAAACTGGAAACAGCCCCCCGTGCTCTGTGCTGGGCCCCTGGCTGCAGAGATGGGCCCAAACTCAGCACGATTCTCTAAGTTCGGAAACCACGAAGCTTGCGCCTTCATGCGTGTCTAACATTAAAAAACAAAAAGCCTCCTGGCGGCTTCCTGGGCTCCCGCCCCCACCTTGCGCTCCAACACCCGGCACTTTTCCCTGTACCAAAATTCACTTTACTACTTCTTGAAATTCGGAAAACTCCACCGACGCTTGGACTCGCTGCAACCCAGGGGCTGCCTAAAGCTCTCGCACGAGTTGCTTGAGGGAAATCACTCTGCTCTTGCGAGCAAACAGATCTCTGTATTTTTAAACAATCTAACTGAATGGGGGAGCGAAGCTAGCGAGGACAATTTGAGCAGTCTTTGTAGCCTGTTGGGAGAATTTTTGGAAGCTAGCGGGGTGGGGGTTTGGTCTCTCGCAAGAACCTGTGGGAAGGACAGTTCAGGCCGGGCCCTGGGGCTGGAAGGCTCATTTGAGGAGAACATAGCCCAAGACTGGCAAGTATTTAACAACCTTCTTTAGGGCAAACTGCAACGGAGCCCGCCCGACATTAAATTTAGGGGGTGTGGAGGCGTAGACTGGGCTTAACCGGGAAATTTTCCCCGAGACGCCAAAGGCACTCCGCGTCGTTTCCCATGCGGGTTTCTGCGTTTTGATAGGGAACCCCACTCCGTTTTGGGAGCAGCGAAATTTTGAAGAGCCCCAAAGCGGGGCTCGTTTGGGGTCCAAAGGGAAGAAAAGACTTGATCTGTGGCTGGGGAACAGCGGCACTTTATTTCCTGGGGCATGCGCTCACATCCCCTACGGCCACAAAGCACCCGGCTGAAAACGAAATGTCGGCAAATATGAGGTAACTACGGAGAAGGAGGGAAGTTAGCCTCATCTTGTTCAGGATACTCCCTTTAACAGCGAGGACTGACGGGCTACGCGGAAAAAAGAATTTATTAGTGAGAATTTCTTGCATAGGGGTGAGGGTTGAGACTTCGAGCTAAAAGACGGCTCAGAACGCTTCCCGAGCAGCAGTCTCACCCGCCCTTAAAAAACCATCCTGTCATTATTAGCCTGTTCGGCCCTTAAGTCACACCCCCATTACCGGTCATCAGTGGCATTTCCCTTCCCTGTGTGCCCCTTTCCTATACCCACTCATTTGGGCTTTGGATTGCCCACGATCTCTCCCCGCCTGGAAAAAGTCGTGCACACTTGCCCTTCACCAGGCGCGCACGCACGGGTGGGCTTTCCCCAGGCGGGTCGTTTGGCGGCCCCGGGGACCCTCTTGGGCCTGGGAAACCGGGAGTATTTTCCAGCGCTCAGCCTCGGCGCTTCTGCATTATTTCGGTTCAGTCCCAGGGGCCCCGACCCAAGGATAATAAACAATGCCGCTTGTTAGAGATACAAACGGGCACAGAAAAGAAGCACATGGAAAAGCAAGCCCAGAGGCATTTTAACAAGTGGCTAGGCATTCAGGGCTGCCTAGGAAAGTGACGCGTCGTGTAAAACGAAGGGCATTTCTCTAAGAAAAAAAACAAGACTTTCACAGAATGCAGATTTTGTTAAAATATGATGGTTGGAACTATGTTTAGTTTGGTTTTGCCTCTGGAGATCAGTCGGAGTTGTTGCTACCTGCCCTTGCCTCACTGCAAATTGCCACCCCCGCTGCTCCCAACTCCTAAACCTCCTTAGGGCGAAAGGGGTCTTCCAGGTGTTGGCGTGCTCTGATACCGTTATTCCAGATCTCTCAAGAACTGAAAACACTACTTCCTCTTTAGGGAGGGACAACACGGGCTTTAGGGGGAGATGGATAATATCAGGCGCTGCCTGATGATTCAGAGATACAAAAAAATTCCTCTTTCTTTTTAAAATGTAAATGCAGATACCTTATGGGCACTGACCGTGAGAGTGGGGGCTAGGGATTCCTCCCCGGGTGCGGGTGTAACCAATTTCTGGTCTGCCCATGGCCTTGGGAAAGGGCCTCCCATCTGCTTCCAACACCCCCCTTACAACGTCAGAAAATCTTTCTGCCTGCAAATATTGGCACGAAGCTGTTACGACAGGCGGTGCTGCTTTAAATAGGAAGGAGACCGCGGGGCAAAAAGAAAGTGGCAACCTTCCTACCCACTAGACTACCTGCCTCCCGTCCCCCAAAGGCCAAGCTTTGACCAAGGAGACTTGGAGGAAAATCTCCTGTTCTGAGTAGGGTAGGAAATGAATCAGCTATGTGTTCCAGGAACAAATCTGTAGTTGGTTTTCAGGAGCTGGAGTGCATAAAAACAGGTATCCCCAGACCAGCTGCTAAACAGGGAGGGGATCATGTCTGGGCATCTGCACCTCCTATGGACCAGTCTCCCCACTTTGTTTGGTTGTTGTTAAGATAAAATTTATGCTGGAAGAAACTTCAGAGGTGCTTTAGCCCAATTCTGGTGGGCAGTGGGTTCCTTCTGAACTTTGCCGAAAGTAATTTGTCCAAAGGGCAGCTCTGCTCCTGGATGTGCCTACGGAGGCCTGGTCTTAGCAGCGCCAACCCTGTGCCCCATACAGAACTCTCATCCTAGGGAACTGGGCTAGGGCTGGCTGTGTCTGGGCCAGGGATGCCTGGACCTTGAATCACACCTATTCTGCCTACCAAGGGCATCTCTCCTGTTAGGAAATGATCATGGTGCCAACTGCACTCAAGGAACAGCTCAAACCTTCTTTTCCCACCTCGCACCCTAAGCTGATGGCCTTACACAGTGTTCACACATTATTTGTTTCCTGATTTCATTTCTGAACTTGCTTTAGAACTTATTCAGCTATCTCCAGCCCTTGCTGTCTATCCAAGATGACAACTCCTAGAAAGAGTTTCTGTCTAATGAACTCAAAGTTAAGAAGCCTCCTCTTGCAAAGACTGTGACTGAATTTTAGAAGGTATCTCAGGCATTTTGGGCGGTGAGCATGTTGTCCTGCCCTTCTCACCATTTTTCAAATCAATTGGCTTGTGTCTTATTGCTTTACAGATAAAGAAACTGAGGCACAGGTTCCTTCCTATGCAGGCCTTTGAAAAGCAGCTACTATGTTTACATAGATTCCAAGGGGCTTGACTTACTAAAAGGCATACAAGGATATGAGAACAGAGTGTGCAGCACACCCTGGGTCTCTTGATTTGAGGTCCCATTTGCCCACAGTTCTGAGGGAAGTATATAGCTAACAATAAACTACTGTTGAGTGAGCATCAACTGTGTGCCAGACCACGTACCATGCCAGTCATGTTACATAAGTCATCTTTGCAGCAATGCTAAAGAGCATCATTAGCTCCAATAAAATTTTAAAAAATAAAATTATAAAAGGAATACATGCATACATCAAGGTACTTCAAATAATATAAAACAGCATAAAATGAAAGTAAAAGCCTCCTACCCTGCTCCGTCTCCTGGAATTACACTGATATTTTTCATTTCTTTGCTGGTGTATTTGTATATATAATAGATGTTATCATTATTTTATGAGTGTGGAGTTGGGAGGCTCACCACCAAGATAACAAACCATGGCTACCTGTCTCCAGGCTCAACACTCCCCAGTACTCTACATTAGCTAAGATGAATGTGGAGACAAAGAAGTGAGTGAGACCACAGGTAAAAAGAAGAGTCAGGTCAGAATTGATATCACCCCTTCTTTTCCACTGTTCCTCCTGCCCCTGCCTGGCTCCTGAGACCACAGGCTCCCTCAGTGTATGTAATCTGATGATCTTTTGTGGTGGCTGCATTTCTTCCAGGCCATGGTGCAATTGGACAAGCAAGTGTTTCCATGCTCTGTCACCTGGGCCCTCAGTGCTGTTTCTGCGCTGTACTATGTCTGGTCCTGAGGCAAGCCTCTAAGCTTTAGATTTCACTGCTTATCTCTCAGGGTTGTTGAGAGGCTCCAATGACAGACAGGGAAAGGACTGTGCAAACTTGGAATCTCTCTATGTAAACATATAGCTGCTTTTCAAAGGCCTGCATAGGGAAGGACCCTGTAGCCTTTTCCTTTGGAACAGAGGAGTTTCAGGAGTCTTTGCGAAAGAGTACGTTTTTGACATCTGAGGGTTTGCATTGTGTCCATCTGTGTCTATAGGGGCAGGGTTAGGAGTATGTCTTAAAGTAGAAAAGGATGCTCATTTATTACTGAATCTTTGGAGTCGGGAGACTTTGGCAAGGGTAAAGTGGATTTCTTTCTGCTGAAGGGAACACAGAGCCAAACTGGTGAGGTTACAAGGAGACAGTTATCCTGCTTGGGGTGCACCGTGGGTTGGTGAGAATATGGCAGAGGTATGGTGAAGGTGCTGAAGGCTGTCCCTTTCGCTAGGTAGCTACTACCAAAAGCTGTCCTTAGACTGTAGGGGCAGGCAGAGGGTGGTAAGGGATAGGTCCTTGCCGCATGAGCTTCCTAGAACATGTTATTTAATTTGTTTCTGATTGTTTTTGTGCGTGGAAAGGGGAGGGATATTAAAGGATGAATGTGACAGTTCTTCTGCGAAGCTGGTCCTGTTGTATAGGGGTTCTTCATTCAGGAAGAATGGCTGAAAACTTCTTGAGTTCAGAGGCCTGCAAGTGAGAACAAATGGTAGACCAGTGCTAGGATCTCCTCGGCAGAGCAGGGGAGCTCCTGGAGAGGGGTCTCTGAACTGCTGCATCCCTGCACCCTGAGAATCTGAGCATGAGGAGGAAGCAGAAAATGGCTTTAAGGCAAATGAAGGGGTCTGGGGTCTGGTTCCAGTGAGAGAAACTGAAAGGAGGTAAGTCAGATTTTTCTTGACGGCCCAGTCAGGCTTCGTTCTTCAATGCCTGTCAGGACTAAGGCTGCTGCGCCCCCTGGTGTCCGACTGGCCGCCGATGCCAGCGAGCTGCCGTGGAGACCCGCAGGCTGCGGGACCCGGGGACCAGCTGGGAGGAGTCCACGGGTCAGATGCCTTTTCTTCCGTTTGCTAAGGGAGTTGAAGTTGAAATAGCCGTTGCTTTCTCAACTCTAGAGTCCAAATAGAGACTCTAGTGGAGAGCGAGAGGGGTTTTGTCTTTTTTTTTTTTTTTTTTTTTGCATGCAATTGAGGCAGACAGGACAATGCCTGTTTAGAAGTAGCCTGGTGCGGTGGGAAGTACGCTGATCTGAAAGAAAAGACCTGCATTTTAGGTGGAGAGCTGGTCTGGGGCAAATCAATTAAAAATTTCCAACCTCCCCTTCTTTGTCTAAAAGCCAAAGGGGTTACAGTAAGATGTCTGTAAGGTCTTTTCTGAACTCTAATGTTAATTGGGATTTACTAGATCACCAATACACTGCACCCTATTTTCTCAGAGCCTTGCAAATTTGACATTATTTTTTCAATCTACATGCAGGTGCAAATGTTATGTTTCAGCATCATGAGTTCCCTAATTGTGAGCAAAGATTTTAGTGTCTCCTTTCCTTTTAAAAATGAAAATATACCTCTTTCCAGCACAGAACCTCCCTCACCACCACCTTTTGTGGAGCCTCCTGCAAGAAAGCTGCAGAGTGAACAGGGCTTCAGTCTCTGCTCTGTTTCTTTTAAAAATAAAGTACTAAAGTATTGTGCTGGAAATTCTGCTACTAAGTGTTACATGTGGTAGGTGTGAATATATGCTTCAACAGTTCCAGGCATAAGACCAAAATCTTCCCCAGAATTAGCAGAGTTTTCAGTTATAATCTGGCTAACATTTTTCTACAAATAGGTACATAGACCAATTTGAGAGTACGTTCTCTCTAAGGGGCTACATGGTTGGGTTTCCATTGAAATTTAGGGCCATCCCTTGTACAGTCAGGTAATTTTTTTTAAGTGGGATCAGCCCTGGGGAATAATTATGTAGTCACTGAGGGTTTTTCTCTCCTAAAACCTCCAAGTCTAGTTTCTGAGGTAAGCAGTCTGTTATATCTCATGGCAGTTTCTTCCTTCAGCATTGCATTTAAATGGTTATCTCTATGTAATGGGTATAGTGTGTGTATGTGTGTGTGTGTAGAAATGGATTGTCCCATGAAGGATCACTTGAACAGCAACCTTAGTTTTACAGATGTGGAGGGAGTGTGTAGCCCTTGTCCTGTTGTGAACACTGTCACTATTCCCTGTGTGGCAGGGGAGGAGCAGGTCCCTCTAAATGAGAGAAGTGAACCAGAGGAAGAACAGCAGCACAAATGAGATGACCTGTAGCAACCAACCCCTGCCTCAGGGATGGGGAGATGCTGTGTGTGTGTGAGCATATGTTGGGTTGGAGTAAGCACAGTGACTTGGAACACTGCACCCCTCCCCAAAGGGAGGGGCTATGTTACAGGCTGAACTGTGCCACTTCAAAATCACCCTTGCTGCCTCAGAATGTGACTGTATTTGGAGATATGGCCTTAAGGGGGTACTTAAGTTATAATGAAGTGGGCCCGAATCCAGTATGACTGGTGGAGTCCCTGTAAGAAGTGATTAGGACACAGACATGTATAGAGGGAAGGCCACATGAAGACGGAGAAGGTGGCCATCTACAAAGAAAGAGGCCTCGGAAGAAACCAACCCTGCTGACAACCTGATCTCAGACTTGAGCCCCTAGAATTGTGAGAAAATAAATTTCTGCTGTTTAAGTCACCCAATCTGCAGTATTTTGTAATGGCAAGCACAGCAAACCAACACAAGATGATACTCTGCACCAACCCATTATGTACAGCCATTTGAAGATGCAGACCCAGGATTGCCAGATTCTCTAGTTTAAGAATCTTTTGCTTTTTAAATATCGGCAGCAGGGCTGGTTTCCTGGGTGTGTGTCCTTTGCAGTCACATGGGAACCCATACTTAGAAGTGCCCCACGTTGTCTTAAATGCCGGGAACACAGAGCCAAACTGGTGAGGTTACAAGGAGACAGTTATCCTGCTTGGGGTGCACCGTGGGTTGGTGAGAATATGGCAGAGGTATGGTGAAGGTGCTGAAGGCTGTCCCTTTCGCTAGGTAGCTACTACCAAAAGCTGTCCTTAGACTGTAGGGGCAGGCAGAGGGTGGTAAGGGATAGGTCCTCGCCGCATGAGCTTCCTAGAACATGTTATTTAATTTGTTTCTGATTGTTTTTGTGCGTGGAAAGGGGAGGGATATTAAAGGATGAATGTGACAGTTCTTCTGCGAAGCTGGTCCTGTTGTATAGGGGTTCTTCATTCAGGAAGAATGGCTGAAAACTTCTTGAGTTCAGAGGCCTGCAAGTGAGAACAAATGGTAGACCAGTGCTAGGATCTCCTCGGCAGAGCAGGGGAGCTCCTGGAGAGGGGTCTCTGAACTGCTGCATCCCTGCACCCTGAGAATCTGAGCATGAGGAGGAAGCAGAAAATGGCTTTAAGGCAAATGAAGGGGTCTGGGGTCTGGTTCCAGTGAGAGAAACTGAAAGGAGGTAAGTCAGATTTTTCTTGACGGCCCAGTCAGGCTTCGTTCTTCAATGCCTGTCAGGACTAAGGCTGCTGCGCCCCCTGGTGTCCGACTGGCCGCCGATGCCAGCGAGCTGCCGTGGAGACCCGCAGGCTGCGGGACCCGGGGACCAGCTGGGAGGAGTCCACGGGTCAGATGCCTTTTCTTCCGTTTGCTAAGGGAGTTGAAGTTGAAATAGCCGTTGCTTTCTCAACTCTAGAGTCCAAATAGAGACTCTAGTGGAGAGCGAGAGGGGTTTTGTCTTTTTTTTTTTTTTTTTTTTGCATGCAATTGAGGCAGACAGGACAATGCCTGTTTAGAAGTAGCCTGGTGCGGTGGGAAGTACGCTGATCTGAAAGAAAAGACCTGCATTTTAGGTGGAGAGCTGGTCTGGGGCAAATCAATTAAAAATTTCCAACCTCCCCTTCTTTGTCTAAAAGCCAAAGGGGTTACAGTAAGATGTCTGTAAGGTCTTTTCTGAACTCTAATGTTAATTGGGATTTACTAGATCACCAATACACTGCACCCTATTTTCTCAGAGCCTTGCAAATTTGACATTATTTTTTCAATCTACATGCAGGTGCAAATGTTATGTTTCAGCATCATGAGTTCCCTAATTGTGAGCAAAGATTTTAGTGTCTCCTTTCCTTTTAAAAATGAAAATATACCTCTTTCCAGCACAGAACCTCCCTCACCACCACCTTTTGTGGAGCCTCCTGCAAGAAAGCTGCAGAGTGAACAGGGCTTCAGTCTCTGCTCTGTTTCTTTTAAAAATAAAGTACTAAAGTATTGTGCTGGAAATTCTGCTACTAAGTGTTACATGTGGTAGGTGTGAATATATGCTTCAACAGTTCCAGGCATAAGACCAAAATCTTCCCCAGAATTAGCAGAGTTTTCAGTTATAATCTGGCTAACATTTTTCTACAAATAGGTACATAGACCAATTTGAGAGTACGTTCTCTCTAAGGGGCTACATGGTTGGGTTTCCATTGAAATTTAGGGCCATCCCTTGTACAGTCAGGTAATTTTTTTTAAGTGGGATCAGCCCTGGGGAATAATTATGTAGTCACTGAGGGTTTTTCTCTCCTAAAACCTCCAAGTCTAGTTTCTGAGGTAAGCAGTCTGTTATATCTCATGGCAGTTTCTTCCTTCAGCATTGCATTTAAATGGTTATCTCTATGTAATGGGTATAGTGTGTGTATGTGTGTGTGTGTAGAAATGGATTGTCCCATGAAGGATCACTTGAACAGCAACCTTAGTTTTACAGATGTGGAGGGAGTGTGTAGCCCTTGTCCTGTTGTGAACACTGTCACTATTCCCTGTGTGGCAGGGGAGGAGCAGGTCCCTCTAAATGAGAGAAGTGAACCAGAGGAAGAACAGCAGCACAAATGAGATGACCTGTAGCAACCAACCCCTGCCTCAGGGATGGGGAGATGCTGTGTGTGTGTGAGCATATGTTGGGTTGGAGTAAGCACAGTGACTTGGAACACTGCACCCCTCCCCAAAGGGAGGGGCTATGTTACAGGCTGAACTGTGCCACTTCAAAATCACCCTTGCTGCCTCAGAATGTGACTGTATTTGGAGATATGGCCTTAAGGGGGTACTTAAGTTATAATGAAGTGGGCCCGAATCCAGTATGACTGGTGGAGTCCCTGTAAGAAGTGATTAGGACACAGACATGTATAGAGGGAAGGCCACATGAAGACGGAGAAGGTGGCCATCTACAAAGAAAGAGGCCTCGGAAGAAACCAACCCTGCTGACAACCTGATCTCAGACTTGAGCCCCTAGAATTGTGAGAAAATAAATTTCTGCTGTTTAAGTCACCCAATCTGCAGTATTTTGTAATGGCAAGCACAGCAAACCAACACAAGATGATACTCTGCACCAACCCATTATGTACAGCCATTTGAAGATGCAGACCCAGGATTGCCAGATTCTCTAGTTTAAGAATCTTTTGCTTTTTAAATATCGGCAGCAGGGCTGGTTTCCTGGGTGTGTGTCCTTTGCAGTCACATGGGAACCCATACTTAGAAGTGCCCCACGTTGGCTTAAATGCCCTGCTTGCAGTTCCTAAACTTTCAACAAGGAGCCTGCATTTTTGCATTGCACTGGTCCCTCACAAACTGTGTGGCCAATCCTAGCTGACAACTAGTACACATTTTAAATAATGTGAATATTAAGATTATGGGGGCCCAAAGAAAACATGCCTGAGGCTGGGGCAATGTGAGACACTAGTACGAACTTTTTGTCACCAACTGGATTAAAACTTCCCACTCTCTGGTAATCACTAGGAGGGAACTTATGGATCCCAGTGGTTTTCTTGAAGTGGGAAAAAAAGGCACAGATACTCCCCAGGATGTTATTTCCCAGGATTCCACATGAGCTAGTGTGGCTCAGACCAAGATTTTCTTTTCTCCGGGATGGATACTGAGGATGTCACAATAAGAATATCTTGAGAAAAGGCCCCACAAGAGGAACTAGTGTTTGGGGTTGAGGGCTAAGTTTAGCCCTGCATGTGGCTGACGCTGGTGGGCTTTGGGAAGCTGGGGCTGAATATGCTACCCAGGATGGTCGGCAAGGCCCTGAGGGGCAGTGCAGTCCCATGTAAAAACAGCACCGAGACACAGCAAGAAACAACAGCGAGAGCAGGACTGATTTCATCTCCCATTTTTTGCCTGGGGTTTACGAGCAGGACTCCTCTTTTGCACTGAGCCAGTTTCAGTGTTATTAAGGGGTCCTCAGCTGAGGTGAGTGAGGAGGTCTGAGCTAGAGAGTAAAACTGGATGGTCTGAGGGTCTGGGCGATCCTGAGCACTTAATTATGAATAATTATGATATACTTCAGTTTTATAGTGCATGCCATACCAGTGGATTCTAATTTGGAAGGGAAACTTTTGCTCTTGCTGAAAGGAATGTCAGTCACCAGTGAGTGGTCATGGGGCTATTATGGGGAGATTCTGTTTTTAAGGATATGCACTGATTTATAGAAGCTCACTGAAAATATTATAGCGGAATGTTTGGTCAGGAGGTCTGCTTTTCTAGTTCTATTTCTGCTCAGTATTGGCTAACTGAAGAGTGTAAATTTTAAAAGAAGTAATTTCTTATGCACACTATGCAAACTCCCTCAGGGAAATGAGTGAAAGACTGTTTGAAATGCTCTGAATTTCCTGGAAAAGAGTTGCTATATAAATTAATATAGGGCCTTCTTTTTCATTGCAGGTCTGCAGGACACACCAAAGAACTCCTCCAAGTCACACAAGGGAGAAAATTAACTTCGTTGGCTTCTATCAGGAAAGCTATTTTTTTCTTCTTCCTTCCTGCAAGTTTCCCAAACCCCATGACTCTGATTTCCAGGTCAGAGACTAAAGTTTTATTTTTCTTACGTGTATACTTTACATATGGAGAGTCCCCGAAGGAACATTGTGATGGGCTGATTATTGTGAGCCAGTTGTGGGCCAGACCTGGCTTCAGGTGCTGCAAAGGGAATTCAGTCACCCCTGCGCAGTGATCTGTGGGCCCCAAGTCAGCTCCTACTTTTTCCTGATAGACATACCCTCTTCCTCCCTAACAAGAGATAGCAGGGTTGGGGGTAGTGACCCAATATTTCAGAGGTTTGAAATTCTGCATGAGATATTTCTGAGTGAACTCCTAAATAACAGTTTCCTTAATCATGGAAAATAAGAATACTTCCTAACAATTTTACCTTAAAGACCATTGGTTTAAGAGAAATGGACACTTATGTCCACATAAAAACTTGTAAATGAACGTTCACAGCAGCCTTTTCAGAATATCCAAAAAAGGAAAGCAATCCAAATGTCCATCAACCAATGAATGGATAAACTTTATGTGGGATATACATGTAATGGAATGCTATTTGGTGATGAAAGAAATGAAATATTAATACATGCCTTAATAAAGATGGACTTAAAATGTCATGCGAAGTGAGAGAAGCCTGTCACAAGGGAATATGTATTGTATCATTCCACTTATATGAAATTCCTAGAACAGGCAATTCTATAGGGACAGAAACTAGACTAGTGATTGCCTAGAGCTTGGGGACAGTTTGGGGAGACTGGAGGATGACAGGAAAGTGGTGCAGAGTTTCTTTTTAGGTTGATGAAAATGTTGTAAAATTAATTGTAGTGATGGTTGTGCAACTTTGTGATTTTGTTAAAAACCACTGCATTTTGCCCTTTAAATGGATGAATTGCACAATGTGTGAATTAGATATAAATAAGTTTATTTATATAATTAATACCTATTTATTGATATATAATTAATATATCAATAAATATATAATTAATATATCAAATATATTGATATATAATTAATATATCAATAAATATGTACTATATAAAAATAAATTTATAGTTATATAAAATGTGAATTATATGTAAATACATAAATAAAACTGCTAAAACTAAAAAAAAAATACTTTAAAA
>NW_012104076.1:300437-320161 GCF_000951045.1 Mandrillus leucophaeus
GTTATTAAGGGGTCCTCAGCTGAGGTGAGTGAGGAGGTCTGAGCTAGAGAGTAAAACTGGATGGTCTGAGGGTCTGGGCGATCCTGAGCACTTAATTATGAATAATTATGATATACTTCAGTTTTATAGTGCATGCCATACCAGTGGATTCTAATTTGGAAGGGAAACTTTTGCTCTTGCTGAAAGGAATGTCAGTCACCAGTGAGTGGTCATGGGGCTATTATGGGGAGATTCTGTTTTTAAGGATATGCACTGATTTATAGAAGCTCACTGAAAATATTATAGCGGAATGTTTGGTCAGGAGGTCTGCTTTTCTAGTTCTATTTCTGCTCAGTATTGGCTAACTGAAGAGTGTAAATTTTAAAAGAAGTAATTTCTTATGCACACTATGCAAACTCCCTCAGGGAAATGAGTGAAAGACTGTTTGAAATGCTCTGAATTTCCTGGAAAAGAGTTGCTATATAAATTAATATAGGGCCTTCTTTTTCATTGCAGGTCTGCAGGACACACCAAAGAACTCCTCCAAGTCACACAAGGGAGAAAATTAACTTCGTTGGCTTCTATCAGGAAAGCTATTTTTTTCTTCTTCCTTCCTGCAAGTTTCCCAAACCCCATGACTCTGATTTCCAGGTCAGAGACTAAAGTTTTATTTTTCTTACGTGTATACTTTACATATGGAGAGTCCCCGAAGGAACATTGTGATGGGCTGATTATTGTGAGCCAGTTGTGGGCCAGACCTGGCTTCAGGTGCTGCAAAGGGAATTCAGTCACCCCTGCGCAGTGATCTGTGGGCCCCAAGTCAGCTCCTACTTTTTCCTGATAGACATACCCTCTTCCTCCCTAACAAGAGATAGCAGGGTTGGGGGTAGTGACCCAATATTTCAGAGGTTTGAAATTCTGCATGAGATATTTCTGAGTGAACTCCTAAATAACAGTTTCCTTAATCATGGAAAATAAGAATACTTCCTAACAATTTTACCTTAAAGACCATTGGTTTAAGAGAAATGGACACTTATGTCCACATAAAAACTTGTAAATGAACGTTCACAGCAGCCTTTTCAGAATATCCAAAAAAGGAAAGCAATCCAAATGTCCATCAACCAATGAATGGATAAACTTTATGTGGGATATACATGTAATGGAATGCTATTTGGTGATGAAAGAAATGAAATATTAATACATGCCTTAATAAAGATGGACTTAAAATGTCATGCGAAGTGAGAGAAGCCTGTCACAAGGGAATATGTATTGTATCATTCCACTTATATGAAATTCCTAGAACAGGCAATTCTATAGGGACAGAAACTAGACTAGTGATTGCCTAGAGCTTGGGGACAGTTTGGGGAGACTGGAGGATGACAGGAAAGTGGTGCAGAGTTTCTTTTTAGGTTGATGAAAATGTTGTAAAATTAATTGTAGTGATGGTTGTGCAACTTTGTGATTTTGTTAAAAACCACTGCATTTTGCCCTTTAAATGGATGAATTGCACAATGTGTGAATTAGATATAAATAAGTTTATTTATATAATTAATACCTATTTATTGATATATAATTAATATATCAATAAATATATAATTAATATATCAAATATATTGATATATAATTAATATATCAATAAATATGTACTATATAAAAATAAATTTATAGTTATATAAAATGTGAATTATATGTAAATACATAAATAAAACTGCTAAAACTAAAAAAAAAATACTTTAAAAAAAGACTGTTGGTTTCTCTCGCATTTTCTGAGCCCAATCACTTTGGGATAAATGCGTCCAGGTTAAAAAGCACAGATTTTATGAGCTAACTAAAATGAAAATGTGAAAAACTGTGTTTTTTCCATAGGAGGAGAGTGTCTGATTTGCAGGTACACGCATACCCACAGTAGTCATATGTGTAATTCTTTTAAACTTTGCTGAAATTTTTCCCTAGCCTGAAATCATTAAAATATGTTTAAACAATGACACTGAGGTGAGTTGGTTGTTTTTGTCTGCCTAATGTTAGTTTCCCCTTCTTTAGGTAGTAGCACCCCAGTTTTCTCTAAAAGAAACCACACACCCTATTTCCAGTTCATGTGGTTTGGCTATTGCTGACCTTACGCCCTAGGCTCTGTGACTCAGGCCCCATCAGTCAGCATATTTTATCCAGTGGTCTGTTGGAGCCAACTCATACCAACTCGTCCAAAGCAACTGGTAAATGTTCAGAAATTCCATGTGCCAGTTGTTAAACATTCACCATTAAAATTTAAAGTTCATAACCTTATAATTAAATTATGTTAAAAATGAAGGTAATGATACATCAACCTTATCATCACTTCCTAATCATTTGACTGCATTTTACTATTATTTATGCTCTTGAGGTTACTTACATCTATTGGATCCGGTAGTAGAAATACTGGATAATGGTGTGCTGCTATACATCTCCTCCTAAGTCCATGTTCATTGACTTCCCTTTGATAGCCTGAAGTTGGCCATGGTAGCAGTATTTACATTACAGAACTGGGCAAATGCTACAAGATCAGGGTATACCTTTTCTTACCAATGAGATTGTTAAACATTTGGCAGCTGTAGTGGGTTGAATGGTGGCCCCTAAAAAGATATGTCCAAATCCTAACCTGTGGAACTTGTGAATGTGACCTTATCTGAAAAAAGGACTTTGCAGGTGTGACTAGGTTAAGGATCTTGAGATGAAATCCTCCTGGGTTATCCATGTGGGCTCTAAATACAATCATGTGTGCCCTTGTAGGATAAAGGCGGAAGGAATTTGACACAGACACACCAAAGAGACATAAAGATAAGATGAGGAGGCAATGGCCACACAGGCAGAGATTGCAGTGATGTGGCCAAAAACCAAGGAATACCTGGAGGCACCAGAAGCTGGATGAGACAGAAACAAAATCTCCCCCAGAGCTTCCAGAGGTAGCATGATCCTGCTGATACCTTGACTTTGGACTGGTGGCCTCCATACATGTGAGAGAATAAATTTCTGTTGTTTTAAGCCACCGGTTTTTGGTAATTTGTTATGGGAGCCACAGGAAACTATTAATAATACACCAGCTCACCACTGCAGCACTAGTGTATGGTTCAGGGATGGGCATGTGGTACAAGCTAGGGCAATGGGAACTCAGCTTCTATCGTAAAGCAAACCCTCTCCTTGGCCCTGGGGTTGCTGAGTGGTTCCGCCTTTGCTACTATACATACCAATGAATGGAAGCAGCACAGAAGGTAGTAAAGTTTAGATTTAAAGAGAGACATTTGTGTCAACATTGTTTAAGAAACTGGATCTACTCTACCACTGGATTTTTAAATATTACATATTATATGAGAAAATTAATTGTTTTCTTTTTAAGCCAAATTCCTAACCAATATAGAGATGTTAATTTTTGGAGAACTTTTAAAATTGCTCATCTGCACAGAGAGCATTTTAAATATATATGGTTGTTATCACTTGATCAGCTACTATTTAAATGAGGTATAACTTAGAAAGACAATCAGGAAAATATGTACCAAACAGTGAACAATTTAAGACCTACCTGAATTCAATCATGTTCATTTGTGCTACAAACACTGATATTAAGCCCAACCCTTATCTAAAGCATTTGATTCAGGACAGATATCCATCTATTTAAGAACTTACAATTTATTTGCCAGTAAAGGAATTTGGTATAGCCCACATATTGAGGTCACTAGCAGTATTAACTTTTCATTATATAGTCTATAATTTTCTGAATAGTTCTAAATTCAAGTAATTTTATTATTTTTCCTAAACAGAATCTGGTTAATGCACAATTAAAATACTTCAAATTCTTTATGAGATTACATTTAACTACATCCACAAATTATAACAAAAAATCTTTTGGCAAATTGAATGGTTTGGGTGGGAAAATATTCTTATGGTGATTTTCAATGATGTTGTACCTTTGGTTAATTTTGTACCTTTCAATAATTTTTATTTGTTAGTGTGGAAGAGCACTTTTCTGAAAGGAACATGTCACAGAAAACCCCAGGGATAGACATATTGTATTAATTATTTTTAAAACAAAAATAAAAGGCTTTTACATTCAGCATTTCTATCTTTAATGATTTTTCCAGGTTTAAGAGGTTTCAAATTAATTTTGTCACCCATAATCCTGTTTCTTTCCCTCCACTTTCAAATACCTTTGTTTTTTGATGAGCACATTTTGGATGAATTCCCAGTCAACTTTTTAATCTAATTAAATTCAGATAAGTTTAACTCAGATAACATTTACAGTCAGCTCCTTGATAGTTGATTAGCTGGGAGCCCATCTTTCAGAATCCTTAAAAAAAAAAAAAAAAGACTTTTGAGGATTGCTTTTTGTTAAAAGAGCCTATTACTAATGCTGATGTCACTGGCATCAATAAACTAACACCCACTTGTCTTGGTTTAAAATGACAATAGGCTTTCAAATGCAAATATTCAAATATTATATCATTCTTTAGCACTTCTGTATTTGCTAGTAGCATTACTTATCAAAAAGAATTGTTTTGAATATTTTCATGAGCGAGCAAGCAAACCACATCACATCACACACATGCACACACACACACACACACACACACGCATGCATGCAAGGCACATAAATGATTTCACTAATGACATATAGCATACATTAGTCAAGCAATTGTATTAATTCAAGTCTACCCTCCCTGTAGTCTAGAACAGTCTCTGTCTTTGCTACACAACAGTAGCCACTAAAATCTTTTGGAAGATTAGGATCACTCAATATGAAGTTAAAAGAAAACATGAAAAAATGAAAACTTAGTTTTAGGATTTCCCATTTTTTTAGCCCTATAATAGCCTAAAATAAAACTTGGGAACAAATGAGGTTTACCAATGACAGGAGTAAACAGACTCAAAGTAAGTGTTTACAGGCAAGGCAAGGAAGCTACTTCCTTTCCATTAACAAAAAGGAGCTTTTAAATCTTACTCATTCTTGATAATGCTGGCTAAGGAGAAGCCCAGCAAGTTTGCTTTTTCCTTAAAGCTAAAACAAAACTCAACACAAGAGTTGAAATACAAGGAACCAAAGAAAATCATTAATTTGTTCTTTGATGACAACTCTATGCCAGAGGTACAAGGGCATCTCTACATTAATTGTTTTCTTCATAAGGAAACCACTATAGAAATTTAGGTGAATGAATATAATTAAGTGGTTCTGTGGCTCCAACTGTAACACGTCGTTTTAAAAAAGAAAAAATCAAACAACCCAACATTTGCCCAGGAACCAGAGGAGAAAAATAGCCTTCTAAGAGTTAGGTCCTCAAGATATTTTAAAGCTGCCTGGACAATGACTTGGAATGACTACAATGGTGAACCATTCTGCCTTGGACCCGAATCTAGATTTATGACCTAATATATCTTTCCCAACTCTGCCTGCCATAGTTTCATGAACATCAAGAACTGGGTGTCTGCCACTGTCAACAAATAGAGCTTCTCCAGAGCATTTCCATCCACAGAAACTCAAGTATCCCCAAAAGAACATAGATCTCAGTCTTCCAAGGCTGCCTTGGGATGCCTCAGGATGCCTCTAGCTTTCACCACAAATTGTAGGGAAACTGTTTTGGCACAATAATTCTTCAAGAAAAGGAAGAGTACCTGTTAATGCCCTGTGTTTTCTTGGTTTAAGAATGTTTGGTGAGGCTAGGTCCAGTGGTTCATGTCTATAATCCCACACTTCAGGAGGCCAACACAGGGAAGATCTCTTAAGGCCGGGAATTTGAGCCCAGCCTGGGCAACATAGAGAGACACATCTCTACAATAAATTTAAAAATTATCCAGGTATGGTGCTGTGCGCCTGTAGTCCCAGCTACTTGGGAAGGCTGAGGTGGGAGGATTGTTTGGGCCCAGGTCGTTGAGGCTGCAGTGAGCTGTGATCCTGTCACTGCACTCCAGTCTGGTTGACAAAGTGAGACTCTTTCAAAACAAAACAAAACAAAACAAAACAAAAACAAAACAAAACAAACAAAAAAGGACTTTGGGTCAGAGTAGCAAGAATGCACTGAGAAGCTAACGAAGCTTAGCTTAAGGGCTTCTCGTTTTTAGGGTCCTCTCCCAAACTCTTGTGCCTAATTTTATATTTGTAATTTTGCATTCATTTTATTAAGAGTCCTTTTAATTTAAGTATACATGCTACAAAATGGGGATCTGCTAGAGAAATTGCACCAAACTGAGCTAGAGAAGTTGCACCAAATTTTAGCTCAATAAAAGTGTAAAAATTAAACACAAACTCTTTGTCTTTTATGGACACTCCCTCACCCCCACTCCTGGCAAATCACCACTGGGACTGAGACTACTCAGTTTGAAGCCCTGGTTGTCAGTTGTCCTTTCTTAACTGTGGCAGTGATTCAAAAACTGGCTACAGTTTTCAGTTTTGTCCCCTCCTTGGAAGAACACTCCACTGTGGGCTAATTATTACAATGGCTTATAGACTCTAGAGACCCAGACGGGTTTCCAAGTGTGGTCCTCCTTTTGGTTAAGTGGTATCATTGTTCCAATGTCAACTAAGTTTTTGTTTTACAGTCAAGTTGATGGATTTGGACTAGGCTTCCACACTTTCCTAAGAGGTCTCTCTAAAGACCCAGCCATACGAACATTTATTTTTTTCTGATTATAAAAGTAATGGCATGTATATGTGTGTACATATACATATATACACACACATATATGTACACATAAACATCTTTAAACTTTATAATATGTAGCATAGAAAGTGGAAATCCCCCATAATCCCACACAGCTGAGAAAAGCAGTTAAAATTTTTTCAAGGCATATATTAACATTTCACTTATTATTTTACAAAAAAATGGGATTATACTCAACTCAAAAGCATGCTGTTTTCTATCTAGCAGTATGTCTTAGACATCTTTCCATGTCAGTTGGTAAAAAGTTATCATCTTTTTAATCTATTAAATAGCTCCATGAAATTGTATTGTATGGCTGAACCATACTCTCCTTAACCAATTGCCTGTTAATTCACCTTTGAGTTCTTTCCAGTTTTTCCTGTAATAAATATTCCTGCAAACATCATTTTACTCTTAAACATCTTTGAGCAGTTGTAGAGTCCTTCTCTATGGTGAATTCCCAGGAGGTGAATTATTATTGGGTCAAAGGGTATGAGTATTTCATTTTTAATAGCTATTGCCAAATGGCCCTCCAATAATTTTATACCCATTTACACTCACAACCACACTGTAAGAAATTGTCTGTTTTCCCACCCTCTTAGCAACCCTAAAATCATGCAATTTGGGAATGTCTGATGTGAGTTAGGAGTTAACAGGTTCAGCCTGTGGAGTTTTTTTTCCTTTGTGAAAAGCCAACAAAGAGATCAAAAGTCTCTCCCTTTCCTTGATGAACTCCCTGCTCTGGGAGAGCCAGCTGCCCAGACAGTCATCTAGTTAATGCAAGAGGTGAAAATTCTAATGCTTCATACTAGCGTCTGGCTGGATTTATTAGAAACAGTTTGTCTGTGAGTGTCTAAGAAAACGTGTCAGTGAGAAAATACCTAATAACTTAATTATTAAAGAAATAGAAATTGGTTCTTACTTTTTACTATAAACAACACATTTCATCTTATAGCATCAGAATGTTTAAATCTGCACAATTATTTGATTTCATTCCTACGTTTATTGGAACAAAATAGTTTTAAAAATCCAGTCTTCAAAGGTGTGTGAAAAGTGACCCTGATCCAGCCCTTTAAGGAAGGGCAAGGTTTGCCAATATCCAGTCTTAAAGAGCATATTTTTGACAGTTACTATGGTTTACATCGCCAGAATGAGGATCACTGGGCATTAGAATAAAAAGAAATTTTAGGAGGTTTCTAGTAAAAACATTACCAAACTCTGCTCCCCATAAAGCCTCAGGGTTGCTTCAGAGAGATGAGAGGGTAGTGGAGGAACAAGACAGCGGGGGGATTTAAGAGTTCTTGGTAATCTAACCGTAATTCCACCACATCAGCCCCATTTTGATCTGTGTCACATAGTGGGGTTGTGTATTGTGTTATCTGAGGCATGTAGATTTCTCATTTTCCTTGTCTGTAAAATAGACATAATAATAGTGCCTATTTTAGAGTAGTGAAGATTAAATTAAATAACGCTACACATGTAAAGTGTTTAACCCAGTGTCCTGCACATGCCAAGGACTCAGTAAATGTTGGCTATTTTATCTAAGATTTTGCTCTGAAACAGAATTCTGCTGCTAAAAAATAAATTTCGAGATCATCATTTATGTTTGTCATCTCTAAAATAAGATGATTATTTCTGATGTAATGGTTTTACATTTTGTTTGTTTCCTGCTTCCCAGTGCAATGGTCATTTTCAGACCCTCTCATTCTCGGACTCCAGTCCAATTTTGCTGAGAATGCTAAAGGCTCTGAGGATAACGTGTCTTCCCACACCCCAGGAGACTCCACTCACTACCAAGTGTGGCCAGACCATGGCTATTCTGTCCGTGTTCCTGTTGATTTGTAGAAGAAAGATGATAGTATAAAAGTTTTCCCTGCCCTGTGGGACAAGATTCCTGCAGATAGACCAGGAGGAATAAACATGAAAGCTGTAAAATCTTAGAAATATTACTTAGTTTCCATCTTTTCCATAATGATGAGTTCATTTGAAGGAGTTCAGAAATAGATGCTTATACCTTCTAAGACTGGCTGGATTTTCTATTCTTGGCCAGACGTTTGTTCCAGGAAGAATTCATCCAACAAACATATGCTCTTATCAATTATTTTCTTAGGAAAGCTTGTCTTAGTGCACGGGAAGTTTTTAAGTTTTTCTAATGAATCACAGACATGAAGCACGAGGGACAGAGTATCAAGCGTGTTCCTTTCTGACTGGTCTAATGTGAGACCAAAAACTATGGAGTAAGAGCAAAACCTTGCAAACTGTACATCTTTTCTACCCAGGAACTCCTTCCATGCCAGTCACTGCTGATGCCTGAGAGCCAGATATGGGCTTAGGGAACAGTTTCTCTATGTCAGGGCCATTCAGTGTCTGTAGCTGACTTAGGAACAAGTAGATGTAAAACCTAGAATTAAAGGCTGAAAACAGCATTTAGTGAAACCCCTCCCTCCAGACGCTCCTGATCAAAGTCTACCCTTGCACTAAGACAATTGATCTATAGTTGCATATATAAAATTTTGGCAACACTCTGTCCTCATTGCTTTCAACAGAGGCTTTAGGCCCCTGAATCTGGGCATCATCCCAGAATTGAGATCCAGTTGCATTACGCATACCAGAAGACACACCACCACAGCCGAGGCCCGTGCAACCACTTTCTTTTAACCCCGCGTCTGTGAAAAATTACTTTCCAAAAAAATAAGTGAAACCCGATGTCTTCTCCGGGTGGTTATTTTTGCGCCTATGAAGTCAATAAAACTCCCCAGATTTATTAGACAGCCCTGCTGCTGAAGACAAGACCACTTCCTATTCCCTAGTGGATATGTGTGTCTTTCCTTTCTGTAATCTTCTGACCACAGATTTTAATTTTCTTTTTTTTTTTTTTTCCTTGAGACAGTCTTGCTTTGTCGCCCAGGCTGGAGTGCAGCGGTGTGATCTCAGCTCACTGCAATCTCCGCCTCCCAGGTTTAAGTGATTCTCCTGCCGCAGCCTCCCGAGCAGCTGGGATAACGGGTGCGTGCCACCACACCTGGCTAATTTTTTGTATTTTTAGTAGAGATGGGTTTCACCATGTTGGCCAGGCTGGTCTCGAACTCCTGACCTCTTAATCTGCCTGCCTCAGCCTCTCAAAGTGTTGGGATTACAGGTGTGAGCCACTGTGCCTGGCTGAATTTTATTCTTTTTAAAAATTTTCCCAGAAAATTTGTCAGAACCCTCTAGGATAAGTGGCTTGGCCTGCACTAAAATTCCAATCTCTTGCACTGAAGAGTGATAAAATGAACATAATTCAGGCTCCTCTAACTTTTCTTCTTTACCTCCTATTTTAGAGGGCCCTCTTTTCTTTGCACCAGAATTAACAAGAGTCTTGGCTGTCTCTCCTTCCACCACTCTAAATGCTAAATGTAACACTTATCAACAAATTATACTCCTGTAAGAGTCCACTAACCCTGAGTTGATGACCATGATAATGAAAATTGGATTGGATTCTACTCAGTGCAACAGTATTTACTGGGCCCTCACCCTTTGCAGGTGCTCTACTGGGTATGGGAATGCAAAACTACAGAACATAATATGTATTCTTTCAAGGAGTGTTGGGTCTACTAGGGGACACAAACACGTTAACAATTGTTATTTAATTGTGACAGTTTCCATAATGAACTCAGAGTGTTGTGTGGGTACAAAGACTAAATTTGGAAAGGCCAGGAAAGGCTTTTCAAAGGAGATGTCTCTTGAGCTGTGCGTTTAAAGATGAGTAGGGATTCATCAGGTGATCCTGGGGAAGACATGCCAAGCAGAGGGACTAGCAAGTGCAGAGGGATCAGAGGTGTGAAACAGAAGGGCACATTTGAGATCTAAGAAGTTGTGAATTGGGAATGAGGGTCAAAAGCTTGTAAGCAACCTGTGTTCCTCCATGAATATAGGTGTGTATTTTCACTGATGGGGAAATGCTGAGGGGATTTAAGCCCTAGAGCAATTGTGATATTATGATAAATGAGAGGGCAAAGACTTGGAACCAACTCATCAACTTTATCCATCAATGATAGACTGGATAAAGAAAAAATACATCATGGAATACTATGCAGCCATAAAAAAGAATGAGTTCATGTCTTTTGCAGGGACATGGATGAAGCTGGAAACCATCATTTTCAGCAAACTAATACAGGAACAGAAAACCAAACACCTACCAGAGTCTTCAGAAGGTGCTTCAGCTTTAACATCTCCAAGCCAGAACTCATCAATCAGCCCCACCTCTCCCTTCCCCACACTCACCCTCCCAAAGCTCTGCTTTCCCTCATGTCTTGATAGAAGGCATTTTCATATATCTGGCACTCAAGTTAGAGATTTTGGACTCAACTTCTACTCCTTCTTTTCTCCTAGTCACCAAGTTTTATTGTTTCTACCTCAAAAAAGGTTTTCAAATCTAGCTTTTCCTTTTCATCACAGCTTCTACTCCTTAGTTCGGTACTTCACCATCTTTGGCCTGATGTATTTGGACAGCTTCCTAATTGACCTCCTTACCTTCAGTCCCTTCCATCACCAGCCCACTGTAGATAAAATTAGATTCTCATAACCTAGAGCAGATCAGACATTCTCCATCTCTGAAACCTTTGGGGGCTATCTCTTTACCTCCTGGATAAGAAAAGGTTATGTTCTACTGTGTATGACTATACTTAAAACCAATCCCAGGCAGATTTTCCTGTCACTCACCTTGTGTGTTGTTGGCTTTAGCTATTTTGAACCATTCACTATCTCCAAAAACCCAGCATATTTTAGGACTTTGGGCCTCTCTTCAAGCAGCTTTCTCTGCCTAGAATAACCTTCACCTCCTTATTGGCCCATTCCTGAAAGCCCAGCTCAATATCACATTCTAGGTGAAGCTTTTCCACTCTTACCCCCATCTGACTCAAGGACAATTAATGGCTCCCTCTTCGCATTTATCATAGCACTTTCAATGTTATCAAAGCTAGTTATTTGTATATTAATGGTCCATGGAATCATAAGGTCAAGGACTACTTAATTCATTGATGTAATCCCAACCCCAACACAAGGATAGTTAACTGTTTTTTTAAAATAAAGAAAAAAATGGTACTCTGGCTTTTTAAAAATTAAATGAATAAGAGTGTAAGTGATAAGAGGAAGCCAAATCATGTAGAAGGTGGGATAATAACAGATGTTTGAGAATGCTGGTCTAGCCCATAGTGTAAATATGTGTCAAATTTGTGAACATATCTACTATATAAACACTTGACTTCACTTTAGGCACAATCTGGCTCCATAACAAAGGTAAGAAATAACCATGAAAAGGACAGATTCATCTCAGATCACAAGACACTGGAACTCCATAAAAATCAGATCACTCCTAATAGTCAGGTTCCTTCAGACTTGGAGACTTTCTTACCCTGTTATGGGTCACCTTTGCCATAGGGCTTTTTTGACCCCTGCTCTTCTGGAAATGCTATCAGTTTCTTTGTTTAAATACTAATGTCCAAGCAGGGCACCGTGGCTCATGCCTGTAATCTCAGCATTTTGGGAGGCCGAGGTGGGTGGATCACTTGAGGTCAGGAATTTGAGACCAGCCTGGCCAACATGGTGAAACGCCGTCTCTACAAAAAATACAAAAATTAGCCAGGCATGATGGTGGGCACCTGTAATCCCAGCTATTCAGGAGGCTGAGGCAGGAGAATCATTTGAACCCAGGAGGCAGAAGTTGCAGTGAGCCGAGATTGTACCACTGCACTGCAGCCTGGGTGATAGAGGGAGACCCTGTCTCAAAACAAAACAAACAAACAAAAACAAAAACATACACACACAAAAACTATATGTCCAGCCTGCCAGAGGACCAGCCTTTTCTTATAGCTGTGCAAGGCCTCAGTCATATCTGGAACTTTTCATATCTTTTCCATCATTGTATGTCAACTTTGGAAATGAGGTTTTACTTTTATGTTGTGGGAGAAAACACTAGTATAAAGAACTGTAATAGTGAAAATAATCTAAGTTCCTGCTTCTCAGGGTAGGCAGTCTAGAAATCCTTCTTGGAGGGTTTTCAGTGGTATTACAGGATTTGTTTTGAAGAAAGTCAGATCTCACTGGCTGGGGAGTCAGGGCCTATAGGATCTCATTCTGGCTCTGCCACTAGTTAGTTGGTGATCTCTGGGGAAGTCACTTAGACTTTAGCCCTCTCCTATGTCTCAGAAATAAAAAAGGTTGCAAATTGGGAACACCTAGGCTACATTTCGCCCACAGAAACACTTAGTTTGCCCCAACAGTATTTAAATGAGTTGATACTTTAGTTGCAAAACTTTACGTGAGAACATAGGTTTTTGCTTTCCCTTGAAAAATCAGAAGATCTGGCCACAGGAGTCTTACATTCCTATTCATTTGGTAGTAGCTACCCCCTTTAACAGGGAAGGGGCTCTCCAGGACTCCAGTGACCCCATCAATTCATATTGCCCTTTTGGTTTGCCCTAAATAGAGACAAAATATCAATTGCTATTTATCAATGTACTTGTTCTCAACAATATTAAAAATATTTAACTACTAAGGCATGGGAACTGACCAACTGGAATGGTCACTGACCTTTGTGCTAGAGCAGCTCCTGGATGCTCCCCGCTCTGCTCCAATTGGTAATGGGGAGGTCCAAGAACTCTTGGAGGAGAAGCTGAGGATGGGCCTCACTCAGTGAGCTTAGAGCACCATCTATACATGAGTTGGTAAGGACCATCCCAACCTCAGGTGCTCACCATCTGAATGTCAGCCCTGCCAAAACTGTTGTTTTCTCAGAGTGGAGATAGATATTTCCATACCCATGGCTCTTACTGAAAGCAAGAAAATGAAATAAAAATAGAAAGAAAAAGCAGAATGATTTTTCTTGCTCTTGCTTGCTTTGTTCATTTATGAACTGGCCTCTATAAACATCTGAGTTTGATTTCCTGGTACTAACCAACCTAAAACTCTCTTCCAGCTTAAGCATAAGGAGCCTCTAATTTTATCCATTTTATAAATGGAGTGAAAATTTTGCAAAACATGTTGAAGAGAGGGCATCATACAGATTTTATATAAGATCTAAAACACTGATCGAAATAATAAATCACCAATAAATTATCTGTTTTCTTATTAAGCTTTTCAATTTTAAAAGAACTTTGATGTTCTTTTTTTTCATTTTTAATTTAGCTGTGGCTATTTTTCAAATGGAATTAATGACCAAAAGCTAGCCTCATTCTCTAATTACAGTAAGAGACACTAGACAGGAGTTGTTCCAGACACTGACCCATCTTGGCTCAGGGAGAGGCTCTGGGCAGTTTTACTGTGTGCTGGCTTAGTACCTGGGGCCAGGAAACATCTGTTATAACATGCGGTCCAGCGGGTGCCCTGCTTAATTATAATATGGCATTGCAGTGTCCCTTTGAGTTGGCTGGCTGTAGCTTCTAATGCTATGCTATCAAGCAAAATGTAATTCTGGATGTCCTGTGAACTGAATCTCTAACTCAAGTGTTGAATCATTCAGTGAAGACTAAAAAAAGTTAAACCTTTGCCCTCAGGAAAAAGGTATAGGGAAAGACAAAACAAAGAAATGCTTTCTAACAGCAATTGAGAAGCTTAGATATAAACGGGCATCCCTTATATAGGGAACAGGGGAACTGATTCCAGAATGACTCACACTTCTAGAATGAGCTGTTTATATAGTGCTTCCTCCTCTTCATTCCAGGGATCCTGTTAGGAAGGTCAGGGACAATGACAATCAAGAAGCAAAGGGACCACTGGAGAAGGGTGGAGGGAATGCTTGGAACACCAAAAGATTCATTCACCTTGAATAAGAGGACAGATTTCTGTAATGGGTTATGCAATCAGCTATGACCCAGGACTTACAATTTATTATTGGAACATGTACACCCGGGAATTCTTTTTACAGTGGTGTGAATCTCTTATTAGCATTTATGAGAACTTACCTTCCCAAATCCTCTTATATGCGGATGGGAGTATAGAGCCCATTGCCAGCAGTGTCTGCTTAGGAATATCTTTTGTCTTATAGCCTGTTGTAATCACTTCCAGACCAGTGGTATATTTATGATTTACATCATGTTACAGAGGAATAAGTCTTAAGGATTCTTTTCTCTAAGTCTTTTTGAATTATTATTTTAGACTCATTGCCAGGTTTTTTTTAAAGGGGGAAGTTGATGAACTTTTAAACATGTCATTACATGCTCCAAAATGGCAACTCTTTGTTCTTTTAGAGTTTCTCGTAGAAAGACATTTAAAGGGCTGTGTGTGTCCACGCGTGTGTGTGTGTGTGTGCGCGTGTGTGTGTGTGGTGTTTAGAAACAGGTAGATAAACAAAATGAGTGAAAAGGAACACTTGAAGTTCATATATTTTGTGTTTTTGTTAGAATAAAATTTGGCAGGTTTGGGAGAATCTTACCTAACATTGGGGGAGAGTTTAGGAAGGGCAGATCCACATTCATTTTAATCATATTTCAATAACCAGGGGCAGCAACTGAAAGGTTAAGCCCTAAAGCAAGGAAATATCTCTAAGTCAGAAAACAAAGGGAAACTTGAATATTTCTGAAGATGACATCGGATCAGCTTGCGGATTTCAAGCAATTATGCGATATGATGATTCCCACTGAGTATGCATTAGTTGGAATACTGTTCTTTTTATTTCTCCATGTCCTGGGGTTGTACACTGAAAGAACCCTGTTCAACTTCGAATGTCAGGGTTTTGAAGGCAAAATTATAGTAAAATATGTTTTAAAACAGTGGGGCCTTATGTGAGTGAATATAACATTTTCCAAGGCTTTCAAAAATTCTTTTGTTAAAAATACGGTTCTTATTTTGTTTCTTCTTTCCTTTCTTTCTTTTTAAATTATTTTCTTTTACTCAGGCTTTCGCCTCCCCTCCTTCCCAAAGAAAAGAAGAGAGAAGTTTCAAAGGATATCTATAATCCAGTCTACATTTAGGGCCTGGGGACATATAATGGAATTATTTTAAATGGGATACCCCACGTGGAAAATAAACAAGTGAGGCAAGTTCATCTGTGTCTATTACTTCAGTACCAGCAGCAATGGTGACAGTCATAGTACCTGAGTAAATGTGTTCTAGAGTCATCTTGTGAGAAAAATAATTATTGAGGTTTCTGTGAGTTGATAAATGTGTTGTTTACAAAGGAAAGAAACTTTTTTACAGTACAAGGAACTGAAATCTCAGCTCAGGAGTTGTTCTAAAAGAAGAAATGTCTTTTAAAAATTGAATTAATTAAAATCAAGGCCAGGCACAGTGGCTCACACCTGTAATCCCAGCACTTTGCAAGGCCGAAGCAGGTGGATCACTTGAGGTCAGGAATTCGAGACCAGCCTGACCAATATGGTGAAACCCTGTCTCTACTAAAAATACAAAAATTAGACGGGAATGGTGGCATATGCTAGTAGTTCCAGTTACTCAGGAGGCTGAGGCAGGAAAATCGCTTGAACCGGGGAGGCAGGGGTTGCAGTGAGACAAGATTGCGCCACTGCACTCCAGCCTGGGCAACAGAGCTAGACTCTGTCTCAAAATAAATAAATAAATAAATAAATAATTGAATAAATAAAGGAATTAATTAAAAACAAAACAAAAAGCAGGCATAGCAAAAGGCATAGTTTAAGAATGATGATGAATGAAAGTTATGTTTATTTTATTACATGCTATGCTTCCTCCCAAAGGAGAGAAGTAGTTTGTTCAGTTAGGACTTGTATTTAACTGGCAGTAACAGAGACCAGACTTCAATGTCTTAAACATCCAAGACTTATTTCCAACATAAAAGAAACTCTACCTCTGGATGCACAGGACTCATATGGTGGTTCCTCAAAGTCATCAGAGCCCTAGGCTCGCTCTTTCTCTCTTCTCTTCCAGGCTTAGGCCATGATATTCCTCTAGCTATCATTTATTCTCTTGAATTATGAAAAAGGAAAAGAGGAAGGTAAAATGAGAACCCCTCCTAGCTTAGTTAGTTCCTTTTAAGGAGCTTCTCCACAAGTACCTGAGGACAGGGCCGGGTGCATTGGCTCACGCCTGTAATCCCAGCACTTTGGGAGGCCGAGGTGGGTGGATCGCAAGGTCAGCAGTTCAAGACCAGCCTGACCAACATGTTGAAACCCCGTCTCTACTAAAAATACAAAAAAATTAGCTGGGCATGGTGGCAGGTGCCTGTAATCCCAGCAACTTGGGAGGCTGAGGCAGGAGAATCGCTTGAAACCGGAAGGTGGTGGTTGCAGTGAGCCAAGATTGCACCACTGCACTCTAGCCTAGGCAGTAAGAGTAAAGACTCTGTCTCAAAAAAAAAAAAAAAAAAAAAAAAAAAAAAAAAAAGGAACCTCGGAACATTTTCACTTATAACTCATTGACCAGACCTTTGACACATGGTCACAGCCACACTTAGCTGTAAGGCAATCTTTTAAGAGGAAAAATTACTGTTCCAAATGAAGTTAGGATTCTGTTACTAGTAATAACAGAAGAGCAAGTATGGGATGGGAAATTAAAAGTCCTTGTCATAGTCACATATAACATCCTTAGAGCTAATACATCATCCAAGTCTTACTCATTGCTTCCATTTCAATTATGTAGTATTTAAAGCACTAGCTTGAGAACCCAGTCTGCTGTGCATTATCTCAAAGTACGTGGCCAAAATACATACTTTTGCACATCACTGATTGTTTCCTCATTTGAGTAGTTTAAGCTATGGAACTTTTTTAAAAAAGACATGGGTCTTGCTAAGTTGTCCAGGCTGGAATGCAGTGGCTAAGCATGGGCATGACTATAGCACACTACAGTCTCAAACTCCTGAGCTCAAGTGATCCTCCCACCTCAGCTTGCCAAATGGCTAGGACTACAGGGAAGCCACTGTGTCTTATACACATATGTGGACTTATAAATGAAAAAAGGAAGAAATAGTAAAGAGTAGCTTCAACTTAGAGGGCATTATTTCCTGCAGGGGTGACCACTCTACCCTCAAATATCTTCACTGCTTGAATATCTTCACTTCTGTCTTTCCTACTGCTTACCATTCCTTACCTATTGCTTACCATTCCACTTCTGAAAGTGTCATTTTTTTTTTTTTTGGATACGGGATTTCACTCTGTCATCCAGGGTGGAGTGCAGTGGCATGATCTCTGCTCATTGCAATGTCCGCCTCCCAGGTTCAAGTGATTCCCCTGCCTCAACCTCCCTAGTAGCTGGGATTAAGGTGGATGCTACCACACCCAGCTAATTTTTGTATTTCTTGGTAGAGATGGGGTTTTACCATGTTGGCCAGGCTGGTCTCAAACACTTGACTTCAGGTGATCCACTTGCCTCAGCCTCCCAAAGTGCTGGGATTACAGGCATGAGCCACCTTGCCTGGCTTAAAAGTGCCGTGTGTTTAAAAAAAGAGATAAAGTTATTACTCACTCAAAAATCTGTGCCAATTACTCTAATCAGATTGCCTTCCTACTATGATACAACTTCACTGCATGGAAGGTGTTCATCTATCTAGGTTTTCTTCTTATTTGAGAAATAAAATACACTCAAGGCCAAAACTTCAATCTGACCAAAAAGATATACTGTATAAAATGAATTGCCTTTCACCCCAAATTCTGAGATTCTTTCCCTCCGTGAAGCAATAATAAGTAAACACTTTGTGTGTATTATTTAAGAGATATACTCTGCATGCTTAAGTATACACAAGTGTTAACACACGTACACATACACACAATGCAAATATATAAAAATTCTTTTGTTTCACCCAAATGAGCATGTACTGTGTATATTATTGTGTGCCATTTAAAGACAGAGTCTCACTCTTTTCCCAAGACTGGGGTGAAATGGGATGATCAAAACTCACTCCGGTCTCAAACTCCTGGGCTGATCCTTCCGCCTCAGCCTTCTGAGTAGCTAGGGCTACAGGTGCACGCACCATGCCTGGCTATTTTTTCTTTTATTTTTCATAGAAATGGGGTCTTGCTATATTGTCTATGATGGTCTCTATTCCTGACCTTAAGTATCTCCTGCCTCAGTCTCCCAAAGTGCTAGGATTACAGGAATGAGCCACCATGCCTGGCCTGGAGAATGCTTTTTATCAGCACATATACCTGGTACATTAAAAGAAAAGACTTTGTTAAAGTAGAAGCTTTTGGGAGGGGAAGAGAATAGTATATTTTTGAAAGATTAAGCATTTTGCTTCAATATTTTATTGTGAAGGTTACAGCAGCCTAGGGCTTATAAAGGAAAATTTTAAGAGGAAGGAAAAGGGTAGATTGACCTGGAACTCTATTGACCCAATAGCTAGCTGTCCCCAGGCCCTAAATGTAGACTGGGTTATAGATATCCTTTGAAACTTCTCTCTTTTCTTTGGGAAGGAGGGAAGGTGAAAGCCTGAATAAAAGAAAATAACTTAAAAAGAACATCTGAATTTCCCTAAGACAATCCCCATTTATGCCTATTTTCTTATGATAGTTTTTAATAGTCCCTGCTTTCATCCTCAAAGTGGTCCCAGTTTGGATGACAAATCTGTGATCACTCTAGTAGTAACTAATGGACAGATTAACTAGCTAGGATCAGCTGAAAGGATTAAAAAGGTGCTCCACACCACCTGAGAGTAGGGGACTGTCTGGATGGGACATTGGCTCACATTTTTATGAGTGGCATGATCTGATTAAGTTAATTAACTACTGTTTTCCTCTGCTTTCTGAAGGGAATAATAATTGCCTCAGAATGGTATTATAAACATTTCATAAACAAATGTATGTGAGGGATTTATCTGGTTCATATTTAGGCTCAATGTCTGGTTCATATGTAGGGCTCAATAAGTGCAGCTATTTATATTACTTATTATTTTTACATCCCTCCTTCCAACTACTTTATTCTTTTCTTTTCTTTTTTTGAGACAGAGTCTCGCACAGTTGCCGGGGCTGGAGTGCAGTGGCAAGATCTTGGTTCACTACAACCCTCCCCTTCCAGGTTCAAGCGATTCTCCTGCTTCAGCCTCCCAAGTAGCTGGGATTACAGGTGCTCACCACCGTGCCAGGCTAATTTTTTGTATTGTTAGTAGAGATGGGGTTTCCCTATGTTGGCCAGGCTTGTCTC
>NW_012104076.1:321306-436568 GCF_000951045.1 Mandrillus leucophaeus
CCTCGGCCTCCCAAAGTGCTGGGATTACAGAAGTGAGCCACTGCGCCCTGCCAAATGTGAAAAATTCTTAACGTTCAGCGTCATTAAGAAGGATGCAAGCCTCCCACAATTAACAAAGAAGAAAGGCATTTGAGATGATAGAGAGGCATGCATTGTTGCTATCTGTATTACACAAGCAGAGTTCACAAGTATTCATAACCTGTTGATGATGGAATTACTTCAAAGAGAGGGCTCAGAACTTATAACCAATCACCTCTCAGTATATCTCACCATCTGGTGTATCTCTCTCCGTACATTTATTACTTCACCCCATGTCGTCCCTTCATGACTCTCTCTCTAATATCAAACAATGAATGACAATTGTTTGTTGAGACAAGCTGAAACTCCTGAGGCCTTTTATAGGGAAGGATAAAGGAAGTTTGAGCAGGATGGGAGTGGGAAGACAGAGCTATTGAAAGAGCAGGAACAGGTATTTTATTTCATATTCATTTTCTTAAAATTGAATTATGTTTCTGTGAAAAGCTGTTCTGTAAAATAACAACCTCTTTATGGTTTCACCAGCTGAGACATAAAAGACTATTTGTGGTGTGCTGTAAGATCTGAATGCAGGTGAAAATTCCCCACTTACTGGCTATTTTAATGAAAATAAGAATAATGTTTTGTAAATAACCTGACTCATTAAGGGTCTCAAAATCCTTATGTCACTGTGGTATTATATCGTCACTTTGGCTCTGCATGAGAGGGTTGCCAGAGAGCTTAATTTACATTCACACTGCAGAATTTCCTTCTTTTTCTTCTTAGGTTGTCAGATTTTAATTATTTCTTTATTTTTGGAGACGGAGTTTTGCTTTTGTCACCCAGGTTGGAGTGCAATGGCACAATCTTGGCTCACTGCAACATCCGCCTCCCGGGTTCAAGCAATTCTCCTACCTCAGTCTCCCAAGTAGCTGGAATTACAGGTGCCTGCCACCACGCACAGCTAGTTTTTGTATTTTTAGTAGAGACAGGGTTTCACCATGTTGGCCACGCTGTTCTTGAACTCCTAACCTCAGGTGATCTGCCCACCTCGGCCTCCCAAAGTACTGGGATTACAGGCATGAGCCACCACACCTAATCAGAATTTTTTTTTTTTAATTAAAAAAAACAAAGTCTCATTTGACCCATTGGGAACAGGATATAGGAATATTTCTGGCTTCTGCCATTACTTCTTATTCAAATAATGTACAATTTTCTAAACATATTTAAAATAATGGACTCAATCCAATAAATAGACTCACCTCTGCTACTACAAGTTAGTGGAAAATTTTGAATGATAGGCAGCACCACAAAACTCCCTTTTACCAAGGTCTGCAATGCTTCTGGGTCTTCCACCATGAGAAGCCCCATGGAAGCAAGGGAAAGCCAGTTCAACCACAATCACTGAGGAGATGAAGGGGGTTACAAAAGGGGAATTCAGAGCTGAGGGCTAAAGGCAAAATGTAAAAACAAACTAGGGACTGATGTTTGCCTGATAGTTTTGCCAGATTTTGGTCCAATAAAATGGTGATGTAAATAGAAAAATGTATCGGCACAGGTTAAAACCAAAGGGAAATGTCTTCATTCACTTTGCATCAATTCCGAATTTATCCATATAGAAAACAAGGAAGTCACGTAATCCTCCTAGAGTCAAGAACACTGAGGATACGTGGGAAATGATTAGAGCGAGCTCTTCATTTATGTTAACAAATTACAGGAAGCAGCTGTCTAATAAATTAAAAAAAAATGCTGTTCTTATCTTTCCTGGACCACCCCTGCCTCTATCCTTTTGCCCGCATATTAAACTATTTTGGAAAGTAGCAATGACTGGGAGCATGGTGCTTTTTTACACATGATCTCTCATCCACACAATCACTCTGCAGAGGAGGTATTGCCATCCCCGTTTCTTTGAAAAAGAATCTCAGTGACTGCACAAAGCCACACAACCAGGAAGGGGCCAAGCAGAGATTTGAACTCAAAGTGGTGGAAGTTAGGTGCTGTCACTAATTCACCTCATCTGTTCTTCTAGCACCCAAATCTCCTCCACACTGAGTGGAGGCCCCTGTTCCCTAACCTTAGATTTTCCTCCTTCATTATTCGTCTGATTTCCTGTGCCAGGAGGCAGAGGTTGCACTGAGCCGAGATCGCGCCACTGCACTCTAGCCTGGGCAACAGAGCGAGACTCCGTCTTAGGAAAAAAAAAAAAAAGATAATTGTAGTAACACCTATTTGTATACCTTCTATATTTGGTGTGAATCTGTACACAATTATGCATGCAAAAAAATATTTTCTTGCATTTCTTTTTCTTTTTTCTTTTTGAGACAGAGTCTCCCTCTATCATCCAGGCTGGAGTGCAGTGATGCAATCTTGACTCATTGCAACCTCCACCTCCTGGGCTCAAGCAATCCCCCCACCTCAGCCTCCTGAATAGCTGAGACCATAGGCATACACCACCATGCCCAGCTAATTTTTTAATTTTTGTAGAGATGGGGTTTTGCCATGGGGGGTTTGCCATGTTGCCTAGGTTGGTCTGGAACTCCTGGACTCACGTGATCTCGTTGTCTTAGCCTCCCAAAATGCTAGGATTACAGGTGTGAGCCACCACACTTGGCTTGAAAAGCATTTTCTAAACTGTAACTATTTTTTAAATAGCAATTATCATTACTTTGGACCAATGTCTGGGAGATCTAAGGAAGTCATAGACATACATGGTACAAATACATCCAGGCAGCTGGTGTCATTTTGTGACTAAAAGTAAGTGTGCACCGTGTGGAAGAGGAAATTTTTCATCTAGGGCCTAGGACAGGCCAATAATGTAATTGGGACTTGGGGCAATTAAGGCAACATCAGGCAAGAACAGTATCTGGAGAAGCAATGAGAGAACCCAGTGGAAATTCATGTTTACTAGAATGTAAGCTCTGAAAGGGCAGGGTACTACAACAGTGCCTTGCGCATAGCAAAATATCAATTGAATGAATGAATGAACAAGGGTGAAACATTTTGAGTGCTCCTAATTCAAGTCCCTTGCAGAGGGCAACTAAGAGAGTGGTACCAAGATGTTTTGCATGGAGCACCAACCTTTCATGCCTGGCTTAGCTGGAAAAAGGGCTAAAAACCTGAGGATTTGTTCGTTGATTTTTTAAAAGGGAAGTTAAAATAGGCCCTTGTAGTTTGCTTTTGACTAACTTGTCTCTCCCATTAAAATCTAAAGTTCCTGAGGGCAGAGAAAAAGGCAACTGGCCTCTAGTAGGTACCCAGTCACTACTAGCTGAATTGTTGAGTTAGCTTCCTAAAGGAGTCATAAAGTCTTGGAGATACCCTCCGGAAGGCAATCCTTTTCAAAGCAAAGAAGAGGCTTCTTGAGGAGTGGATGAATAACTATCTCATGTTTGAGAACACAGCAAGGAATGTGCAGCTTCTGTACAATTGTTGACCGCAGCAGGGAGGCAGAAAGTGATAGAGAGAGAGAGAGAGAGAGAGAGAGAGAGAGAGAAGATAGGAGTCTCTCCATTTGTGGTTCTTAGGTTCTTATTTATTTGGAAGATGACCGATCCACTCTTTCCAGCAGAATATAAATAAGCACTGTTGCACTGTCAGGGGAGAGAGGTGAGTATATTTTGCTGGCCACAGGGCCAGCTCAGAGCCTGACATGCAGCCTGGCTCAATAGGGAATTGTTTGGAACTACCATTTTGGAAAATAGTTTGGCATTATGTAGTAAGACAGGCACACCCTCAGTAAAAATCCTCAATAAACTCTTGCATGAGGGTAGTACGTTACGTGTGCAAGGAAGTTCTTAGCAGCACTGTTTGTAAGAGCCCCCAAATGGAACCAATCTGTGTCTATCAATAGGATAACAACAACAACAACAACAACAGAAAGTCATATATTCACCCAAGGGACTATTACACATCAAGAAAGATTATTGGAATAAATGAACTGTAGCTGTGCTACTAGAGAAATGCAAAAAATAGAGAATGAAAGCCCAGGAAGAAAAAGCAAGCAAGTAAAGCAAGGGATGGTAGAAGCTTTTGCAGAAAAAACCATCCTGATGATACTAGATGTCTTGAATATTTAGTTTCTCAGGCTGAGTATCTGGAAGCCTCCCAACAGTATATGGCACAATTTGGAGAGAAGTAGCTAAGTAATATCAGCTTAGCCTTGGCCTTAATAAAACCAATGTGGAACTCTTAAGAAGGGGATTATTAGGCAAAAGGAATATGACAAAAAAATAGAAAATGAAAGGTAATAGGTTCACTTTGTCTTTGAAACTCTTACCTACAGTTTAATAAAGAAAGCTCAGTAGCAAATTCAATGAGGAATAGCTGCAACTTATCTAATTTGTGAAGTTTAATTGCTTAGTAAATCTGTTCACAGTTTTATTCATAGGATAGTTACTGAGTAACTCTCAAATTAATCTCCTTTTTTGAGGGCCCTGATACTGAAATACAGGTATATCCTAGTATACTATTGATTATGTTTTTGGTGCCTGGAAAGGGTGGATCTGTTTGCCTCCTGGATTGAAAGGAAGGAGGTATTCTAGAATTAATAATTCAAATAAGGCTGTTACACCGGGAGGAGAGAAAAGAGTGTCAAGGCGGTGCTAAGAATCTGGGAAAGCTGCCAGCATGGTTTGCATGATGAGTGTGGGTAAAAATATAAAGAGAAACATGGTCCAGTGGTTGATTTGTTTCTTCTTCCTTTATAAGGGTGGTTTACTTTTAAACAAAATTATGTGATTCTTTTTCAACTTCCATTAAGAACATAGTTGATAACAGATCTCTTTTAAGACCAGAGTTTCTGCAAACATCATGCCCGACCATAAGAGAATTTGATCACTTTGCATTTTCCTGCACCTTTCATCATGGCAGAGAGTGTACCCTGAAGATTTACATGGCATCATCTATTCTCTGGCCACCTTGTGAATGCGACCTATATTGCCATATCTAAAGGGGAGCCCATTACAATTTACAAATTAAAAGTCAATGGGAAAGAACATAATCTTGGCAACTGTCTCTTGGGAAATCTTACAACTGCAAGAGCGCCATGGAAGAGCGCTTTAAATACCATCGTGTTTCATCCAATCTCCTCACAATTGTATAGGAGGGCATGTGGCCAAGGCCTTGCAGAGAAAAGGCCGGGGTGCCCAGGCTTGTGATTGGCTAGGGGGCGTGATGCTAAGCGAGCCACTTAGCCCGCTCTTGCTTCATGAGGAGCACGCCACATGCTTCTTTGCACATTCTTTTAAATCCTTGTGTGGTTGGCATTTGGAAAAATATCGACTGCAACCAGAAGTCGCAATCCTGATGACAGCTCCCGAAATCTCATCTTTCTCGCAGCAACATCTACTGTCAGCTCCCCACCCCTGTTACAAGAGAGCCTTCCCCACCCAAGTTGTGCTCCAAATAGAAAGAATTTCAGATGTACATATTTGGCTCCCTCCTCTAGAGGCCTTGACAAATATTCAGGTAGTAAATAGCCTGAGAGAAATGCTGCTGATAAAATTAGTTCAAATATTTCCCAGAAAACAAACCTGACACCACCATGATACTTGATAGCTCAGCCTCAGCGCTTTCGAACCTTTCCAAACCCCTTTGCTTTCAAAGCCCAAATGTCCTGTTTTAAATTGCTTTTATTTTTCTCCTTTCCAAACCTGATCCTTGCCACTTCCTCTCCTCAAAAAAAGAACCATATGGTAATAGAGTAGTCCAACCAGGGATTTTACATTACAAATGACTACGTTGAAGGTTAATATCCAAGGTCAGGTGTCATTAATATCTATTTGAATTTTGTTCTGCTGGTTTATGATATCATCTCAGTCACCTCATTGATTTATAACATGGTAATCCCATATCATCATTCATTTTCCTGAAATTCTATTCATGGCCTGGTATCAAACCCTCTCTTTCATACCCTTTTTGTTTTGTCTGATCAGTAGCTTTACACTCCTTGCATTTATCTCCTTCCCATAGGTCACACTACCCCTCGTGTCCAAGATCGTTTGATTGATTTTCACCCTGTCACCTTCTCTTTTTCCTAAATCTTATTGTAGAAAAAAAAAAGTTAACCCTTCTCTTGAGTATTTTACAGTACTTTGCTCTCCAAAGCCAGTTCACATCTTGATTTTCAGGTAAGTAGCCTCTCTAAGTACGTAGGCATGCTGATTTGTCGGTATCAAATACGAGGCATTCGCTCCAACTTAGCTGAAGGTCTTGGACTCAAACTCCTAGTAAGAGCTAACAATCCCCAGGGCTAGCCACTGGGCTCAGGGCTTTGATGAATTCTTATCTCATCCTCACAAAAATCCTATGGGGGTTGGTGTCATTATTTTACCCACTCAGCAGATGAGGAAACTAAAGTTCAGAGAGGCTAAGGAACTTAACCAAGGTCAGGCAGCATAGTAACTGGCAAACTTGGGACCCAAGCCTCACAGTCTATCTATTTACAAACCTTGTGGATATCACTAACTTTCAAACCGCCTTCTTCTGACTATGATAGTGAAAATTTGTGGCCAGTTATTATAGATGATGCAGCCATCATACAGAGGGGGTTGGAAGGCCTTTGCAAAACACATATGATTTGTAAAATTATCTCTGCAGCTGGCATACTTACATAAAAATATTTTTCTTATACATCTAAAAATAAAATTAACTTTTAAAAATTATTTGAAATGTCACATATGTTAATATGAATAATATAGACAATTCTTAATTAGAAGGAAGGAAAAAAAAACCCACCAATATTCCTAGCAATTTAGAGACCAACACAGTTAACATTTAGGTATATAGCCTTCTTGCCATTTTTCTAAGCATCAGCACAATTTATATATTTGTCTATATATACCTTTGTAAATCACTTCTTCACAGGTATTTTCTACTTTCATGGTTGTCATCATTTCTAATATGGGATCAGAGACACAGTGGAATCTTTTTGTTTTTGGTTTTTTTGTTTTTTTTTTTTTTTGAAACAGAGTCTTTCTTCTGTCACGCAGGCTGGAGTGCAGTGCTGCAATCTCAGCTCACTGAAACCTCCATCTCCTGAGTTCAAGTGATTCTCCTGTCTCAGCCTTTTGAGTAGTTAGGATTACAGGCATGTTCCAAGGCACCCGGCTAATTTTTGTATGTTTAGTAGAGATAGGGTTTCGCCATGTTATCCAGGTTGGTCTCAAACTCCTGACCTCAGGTGATCTACCCACCTTGGCCTCCCAAAGTGCTGGGATTACAGGCGTGACCACCACACTCAGTGAAACAGTGGAATTCTGATAAATGTGCTGAATCAGTAGATGAAATCTAGTCGTTCATTAATAATTTCACTGATTAAGTTTTTGAGTATATATTACATATACTTGTCCAAAATTTAAATGTAGAGAAATATATGTAGCAAAGATCTGCCTCCTACTCCTGACTCATGAGGATACCTTGCTCTCCAGACCTTGAAAGCCTAAGTTCCCAAATATCTTAGTACCCACTACTTAGGAGCATATGCTTGGATGAGTTAGTTTCTTAAATTCTGAACTCAAAAGAACAGAGTCCAGCAAGAAACTCTGCCCCTAGCAAAAGTCCAACTTCCGAGTTCCTATCTCCTGCCTTAGGACTCTAGGTCCTCAGGTGAGTGACACACCCTTCTGAAGAGCCCTATCTTACCCTACGGGCCCCAAGAATTGATCATAATACCATTCACCACAATAATTTCCACATTTTTAAAGAGATGCTCATAAAGAGGGCAGAAATATTTTTATCATGCATTCTCATAGAGTAACTCATGACAGCCTATTAGGGGACAAAATCAGTGTTATTATTTCTACTTTAAGCCAGTGGAATCTCTTTACTATACGCCAGTGTTTAAAGTTCAGTATGATGAATGTTAGTGCTTCTATTTTTATATATTTATTAGATTGTATAGACAAAGTACCAGCCCAGGGGAAGACAGCTTTGGAGACTGGAGGGGAATATTTTTAAATGTAGAAATTCTCGAAATCCGTTCCACAGAATATCAGTTCCTTGGTGTGTTATTAGGTGCTCCATAGCAAAGGAGGGTTCCACAGACAAATATGTTTAGAAAACGCTCATTAAAGGAAAGTCGGTTGCGTTTTTAATTGCAAGACTTAACACAACTTTTAATATCACACTGTAAACTCTGAAGTTTTAAGAGGAGACAAAATGTAAATAAAATTGACCACGGAATGCTTTTCAAGGACTAGGGTTCCACAGAACAAACTTTGGGGAATGGTGTGAGATTCTGACAGCTTTGGCACTAAACAGGTGTATGACTTGGTGCTAGGTGACTAATTGTTCATCCCTATGGTGTCAGTTTAATCAGGTAATTAAGTAACCAATGTGAACAAATTATTTTTTATACTGGCTTTTGCCAGTAACTAGTAGAAGCAGATATAGAAGACCTGTGTAATCTTGGGTTCAGACGACCGTTCTTTTCAATCTTGCTATATGGCTTTAGAGTAGCAAGCACGGTGACATCATTTGGTACTAAAATATTACTATGCAACCAAGAGCCTCACATTTCTTCACTTGAAACATAACTAAAAAATAAAAACTTTTAAGAAAAGTGATTCTAAAATAAAGTTAAATATAAGCCAGCTACTGGAGTAAAATATTTGCAATGCATATAACCAACACAATATTAGTATCCACAATACATACAGTCATTACTAATCAGTGAGAAGAGGAGACAAGCAACTCAATGGAAAAATGAGCAAAGGATAGAAATTGAGGATTCATAAGCTATAAACATATGCCAGTAAACATATGAAAATACTTTCTAACTCATTAGGAAAATGCAAATTAAGACAAGATATCATTTCACATCTATCAGACTAGCAAAAAATTTTCCAGTCTGACAAGTTAGGCATGGGGATTGGTACAATAATTCTTAGAATGATTTAGCAATATTTACAGAGTTAATTAAGTGTGCTTACTCTACAACACAGGATGGCCACTTCTAGGTATATTTCGTGGGGCAGTGTTTTCCAATTTCCCCATTATGACATACATAGAGAAGGATAATATTCATAGAGCACATTGGGGTAAGCTGAGGAGGCTGTTCACAGCAGGAGGTGGTCACCTTAGGTCCCCCATCTAGGGGGCTGTGGTCACCTTAGGTTCCACATCTTCTACCCAACTGTGAGGCACTGTATACAGAATTGTATATAAGCTCTGCCCTAGAGAAGCTTGTTTCTGTGTGCTCAAGAAGACAAGCACAAAAATGTCCACCACGGTATTTTTATCATACCAAAATCCAAGCAAAACAAAAGGAGAAAAACAATTTAGATGCCCATCAGTAAGGGAATGTATAAAAGTATTATAGGATACTACAGTTAAAATTAATGAGCTTGAATTACAAGGATGAGTTGCAAAAGCATGATGTTGAGTAAGAAAAGCAAAATGCAGCCAGGTGTGGTGGTATACACCTGTAGTCTCAGCTACATGGAGGAGGCTGGGGTGGGAGGATTAATTGAGCCTGGGAGCTTGAAGCTGCAGTGAACTGTGATTACGCCACTGCATTACAGTGTGGGCAACAGAATGAGACCTCTTCAAAAGAGAAATAAAGAAACAAAGAGAGGAAGAGAAAGAGAGAGAGAGAGAAATTAAGGAGGGAAGGGAGGGAGGGAGAGAAAGAAGGAAGGAAGGAAGGGAGGGAGGTAGGGAAAAATGCCAAAGAATGCATATGCTATGTGTACAAAATTTTAAAACAATCAAAAGTGTATATACCTATATAGTAAACATATAAAGATTATGAATGGGGAGGATACGACCAACTTCTAGATAGCAATTGCCTCTGGAAATGGAGGAGAGGCAATGGGATTTGATAGTGGATGAGGAAGTCTATGGATATCTGTAACATTGTATTTCTTAAAAAACAAAAATAAAACAAATGTGGCAATAAGTTTACGTGTTCAATCTAGGTTGTAAATACATAGTTTTAAAATATATTTTCACTATTTGTGTATATGACATATCTTGTAATTAAAAAAAAAAAAGGAACAACTAGATCAATGGTTTCAAACCTGGATGTATGTTAGAATTGCAAGGAATTTTTTAAAATTTTTCATGCTGGGGCTATATCAGAGACCAATTAAATCAGAAACGTAAGGGTTGGGGCCTGAACATCGTATTGTTTAAAAGCTTCTCCAGTGATCCTAGCATGTAGCTTTGGATCAAGAACTGCAAAATCAGATGATCTCAAAAGTTTCTTTCAAACAACATTTTCTGTTTCTAAACATTTTAATTGCAGTTTCCTCATATGGCTTCATGTGAACACAATTGTGTGAAACATGAAGTCAGGCCCTGTTAATATTCACTGAGAACTTTCCTTCTATCACAACCACTTATCTTTTCCTGGTGCTCAAGATTCTTTTGTTTTCTAGAATCACATGTTTCTCCTCTCCCATTTAAGTTGTTGTTCATCCCTCCCCCTTTCTCCTCCCACCTTTCTGAGTCCATCCCAACAAGCAATTCATCCAAGCACCACAAACTTAAGCTCTGAGTCATTCATATGCATTGCTTTTGAACATATTAAATAGATCCATATGCTTATCTACACTAAGATATAGATTTTTCCTTCAGAAAATAGAATACAAAAAAATCATTCCAATGTGTACACTTTAAATATTTTAAGCAGGCATCTAAAACGAAGCAGAAATTAAAGTAACTTGGACCAGAATTTTGAACATTAAAACATTACAGCAAATTGGTAAAACATAAACCAAATATATAGATGTCTACTTTATATCCAAAAAAGTTACTCTTTCCCTGCCATACACACAGACAACTCTCATAATGGGTCCTTCTCAATTAGAATTGGATCACAAGCAGAACAGTAATGAGTATGGCCTTTCCCAACATTTCCACCCCCAAAGACTCTTTATTATCCTTCCCAACTTCAGAAATTTCTATGACATCATCATCAACCAATCAGAGCTTCTAATGGTTTGAAATAACTGATGTAGCCAGACACATTGAGTTGATATAGAATCAAAGAAATGTGACATTCTCCTTAGTCTGGGCAGTTGTGTCATGGATAAACATATGATTTCCATTAGATTTCTCAAAACATGGAAAAATCACTTTCAGACCTTAGCACTACCTCTGAAGATACTTATTTTAGATTAGAACCACTAGCTAAAGTGCCATTGTCTTAAACCCTACCAAAATCTGATCTCAGGGACAGTAAGAAAAGGAACGCTGAAATACAATATATGTCAACAGACCAGGAAAACTTCCAGCACTGCTTAAAGTTCACTGGAAAGCAGACTGATGTCCCCAAAGGAAAAAAAGGCAAGAAATCATGCCACATTTATAACAACAAACAGATCTGAGCTTTATGTGGATTCTACAGTTTTCTAAGGCATGACCTTGGGCAGATTACCATTCTAAGCTTCGGTTTCTTGTATATAAAATGGAGAAAATAAAAATACTTCCATACCTGATGCCCATATCTTGGCTTTTAATATCATTCTCCAACAAAACGAGCCAGGACTCCTTGAAGAAATGGCTTACTTCAAGACTGGGGCAGGGAATATAGAAGAAGAGCCTGAAGCATCTTGCAATGCCAGAAAGTTAGGAAGGGCTAAAAAAATTGATATGTCAAAGGAACATAAGGGTAAACTAAAAGAGTAAACTCAAGAGTAAGATTAAACTAAAAGAGCTAAACTATGTAAGAGTAAACTAAAAGCGCTCTTAGTAGACAAAGTTGTGATAATTTGATTTTTAAAAATTTGGTACTAGATGCAATAGACTGAATTTTTGTGTCCTCCCAAAATTCGTATGTTGAAACCTAATTCCCTAAGTGATGCTCTTTGGAGGTGAAGCTTTTGAAAGGTTATTAGGTTATGAAAGTGGAGCCCTCATGAATGGGATTAGTGCCCTTTCAAAAAAGACCCCAGAGAGCTCCCTTGGTCCTTCTGTCATGTGAGAACACAGTGAGAAGATGGCCATCTATGAACCAAGAAGTGGGCCCTCACCACACCTCAAATCTGCTGGCACATTAATCTGGGGCTTCCTGGTCTCCAGAGCTCTAAGAAATAGATTTCTGTTGTTTATAAGCCACCCAGTCTATGGTATTCTATTACAGTAGCCTAAACAAACTAAGATTTTGGATTATAACCAAAAATGGAGCACAAAATTTCTTGAGTTCATACTGATATAGCAAAATGATTGAATATGTAAAGAAATGGGGGGCAGAATAGATACATTTCACATACAGAAGAATACCAATTTATGCAGATACTTTCCCCTCAAAGAGGTGGAATATAACTCCCTACTCCTTAAGTATGGGCTGTGCTTAGACATTTTCTTTTAAAGAGTAAAGTATAGAGAGAAGACAGCAGGAGAGTAACTTTTTAGTGGAGAAACCTGACAAATACTACCTAGTCATTGGTTCAAACTCAATATTATCAGTGATAAATCATGATGGTAGCAGGAATCCTTGATATGATGTGATGGGCACTTTATCTCTGTGGTCTTGTTAGAGTACATAGTTAGGCAGACACGACCAGTGCAGGAGAGGAGCCCCCTTCCAGAAATGTCAGGCGACCATTAGGTGATGATCAGGCGGTTGTTAAACTGTCTCTCTAAATTAATAGTTGGTCAGAGCCAGTACGAGGGAAAGGTAGGCTCCCAATAGATAGGAAACACCTGAAACCGATAATCTGCAGCTTCCTGATAAGATCTCAGGAGTTGGGTGAGCAGGCTCAAGCATGTGCACTAATAGACTTTAACTGAAATATGACTTTTCTCCAGGAACCATTGACTGATAAGGGAAAAATGCCTTGAGTGAGCATGCGTACAACTTCAGTAAACACACTGTGCATGTGGCCCCTCCAAAGTGCTGGCAGGCCACTGTGCATGTGCATAGCCCACCCCAAGGGAAGAATCAGGGGAGAAAAAACACAAACCCTGGAACCATGCCAATGCGTAAAACCCCAAGTCCAGGACTGAACAGGACACTGAGATCTCTCAAGCTGCTCCTTGGCCCTCTTCCAAGTGTACTTTGCTTCCTTTCACTCCTGCTCTAAAACTTTTTAATAAACGCTCACTCACTTCTCCTCTAAGACTGGCCTCAGTCCCTCCCTCTGCCTTACACCTACTTCTGGCCCTCAGCTGAATTCTTTCCTCCAAGGAGACAAGAATCAAGTTTGCTGAAGACCCAGGTGGGTTCTCTGCTGGTAACAGACTTCCTCCCAAGAACCCATCACCCGGTATAATCATGAGAGAAATTAAATTAAGAAACATTCTATACAATACCTGATCAATATGCCTCAAAACTTACAAGCTTATCAAAAACAGGGAAAGTCTGAGAAACTGCCACAGCCAAAAGGAGCCAAAGAAGACATAATGACTAAATATAATGTGGCATCCTGGATGTGACCCTGGAGTAGAAAAAGGGTATTAAGAAAAAAAATGAAGAAATTTGAATACAGTATGAACTTTAGGTAATCATTATGTATCAACGTTGGTTTCTGAATTGTGAGAAAATGTACCATACTAAAGTAAGATGTTAATAATCAGGACAACAGAGTGGAGGGTATATAGAAAACCTTTATATTATCTTTACAACTTTTCTAGAAGTCTAAAACTATTCTAACATAAAAAGATTATAGACTTAGCACAGTGGCTCAGGCCTATAATCCCAGCACTTTGCGAGGCCAAGGCTGATGGATTGCTTGAGCCAAAGAGTTTGAAACCAACCTGGGCAACATGGTGAAACCCTGTCTCTACAAAAAATACAAAAATTATCCAATTGTAGTGGTGTGTAGCTGTAGTCCCAGCTATTCGGGAGGCTGAGGTGGGAGGATCTATTGAACCCAGGAGGCAGAGGCTGCATTGAGCTGTGATTGTGCCACTTCATGATAACAAGGTGGCAGAGCAAGACCTTGTCTCAAAAAAAAAAAAAAAAAAAAAGGATTATTAAGAAAACTGGTTACTTCATAGGGTGGTTATTCTCATAACACCAAACTTAAAGCATTTAGCACAGCGTTTGGCACATAATACGTGCCAATACCTGGCAACTATTATTGGTTAGCATTATTAAGCAAGGTTAATGGATGAGCTGCTTAGCAATCTATCTCAAAAGCAGAATACTCATATTACTTGGGGAGCATGAAGAAAAATCTGATAACTTCCACCACCTTAAGTGTTTATTCATGTGTTTACAAATCAGTAATCTTGGGAATCCTATTATTGTTATCTGTGCTGGACAAGTCTTTTTTCATTACCATGATTTTTCCAGCATTATTCTGTATTTAAGATAAAACTCCAAGGAACGAATTGTATTCTGCCTCCGGATTATTAAACTCTCTCACCTTTCTGTGTAGATCTCAGTAATGTTCCTTCTAATAACTTTCTTCCAATCATGTCTCCTTAGCCAACAAATTTAACTTGTAGTCATATGATCAGAAATGTGCTGTACATCCTCCCAGTGCACTGGAACGTCTTTGTCACACTGCAACATTGGCTATGGCCTAAAAAAATACATTGCACCATCTGGTGTTTGCTCACCACAGTATCTCCATGTCTGGTTCCTACTTAAACTTGCATTCCTTCTACTTCATTCATTAAGCCTCTTTGACCCTGCCCCCAACCCAAATTGGAAGTCATGTCACCCTCTTCTGAGCGCTTAACTCAAATTTGCTGTTGAGTATTGGAAGCACAGTCCTGTACTGAAGGTTTCTGCAGGCATTCTGTGTAATCTCTCCTAGTTTGTTAACTCCCTCTGGGCTAAAGCCAACCCTGCCCTACCTGGTAACCTTTTCCACACTTAGCTCTGAGTCCAGCACATCTAGGGCTCCCAGTAAACATTTATTGAAGTGATGCTAATTTGGATGCCATCCAAAAAACCCAAGCACTCAAATGAGCTTGCCTACCAGGAGGATTTATCTCACTTAGCACAGCACTCCAGAATAGGCTTTACTGAGTTGTCTGCAGAGACCATTTCCAAGAACTGATAATTAAATAAAATAAAAATAAATGCCACTAGTGACTGCCTTATTTTCCTATTGGTTTGTTTTTGTATCTTTATAATTCTTCTGGTTTATCAGAGTCAGTCATCTTTTCTTTTTCTTATTAATGCCAGTTACAGTATTTTTGGCAAATTAACAAATATAGAAATGGTTATACCCAACATGTTCCATTTCTTCAAGGTCATGAAAGGGATTGCTAAATCAGACAAATAGGTAAAATAAGACTTTTATGATCTGTCCATCCACCCACTCATCTATCTACTTATCTATTAACTTATCCATCCTCCTTCAATAGTCATTTACAGATGCCTACCACATGCCAGGTGTTACGCAGGGCACTGCAGATGCAGGGGTGAATAAGAAAGGCCTAGCGCTCAAAAAGGTCCCAATCTAGTTGAGGAAAAACAGTCAAATAAATAAATAAGTACAAATGCAACATAACAAGTGCTATTATAAGGATAACATAGGACAGACACTCTAGTTGGACATATATGCTCATAGACTAGTGACTCTTGAGTCAAAACAAACAAACCAATCCCAATTGTATTAGTCTGTTCTCACACTGCTAATAAAGACATACCTGAGACTGGGTAATTTATAAAGGAAAGAGGTTTAATGGACTCACAGTTACACATGGTTGGGGATGCCTCATAATCATGGTACAAGGCAAAAGAGAAGCAAAGGCATGTCTTACATGGTGGCAGGCAAGAGAGCTTGTGCAAGGGAATTCCCATGTATAAAACCATCAGATCTTGGGAGACATATTCACTACCATGAGAACAGTATGGGGAAAACTCCCCCATGATTCAATTATCTCCACCTGGCCCTGCCCTTGACAAGTGGGGATTATTACAGTTCAAGGTGAGATTTGGGTGGGGACACAGCCAAATCATGTCACCAATCACGGGTTGTTTCGTGGATTTCTTCAAATGGCTTCCATGTCTTGTAGAGGACTAGGAAGACTGGGAATGAAGCCTTGTCTCTGACATTTCCTAACTCTGATCATAAGCAAGTCACTGAACCGCCCTAAGTCTCAGCTGCCTTCCCTGTACAATAGCATCATTGCAGTCCTTGTTTAAAAGTTCCTGACATGGGAGATGTGTGTAAACTCTAAAGGGCTGTAAGAATATAATCAATTAGTTAATGAATTGCAATTATTATTATTATATTGATTACAAGGCAAAGGAAATATTTTTCCCTTACAAGCTCCTCTGGTCCACTCAATCTCTGCAAGAATTGGAAAGTTTTGGTAGAACCAGTTTTTTTCTCTTAATCTATGTAGTCAAGCTCTACTTTTCTGCTTTTACTAGACTGGTGTCTGGTGGTTTCCTCAGACCCCTGGGTGCCAAGATGTCAGTGTATGCTGTGACAGAGCACCTGGCAGATTGACTTTAAACCTCCATATGTGTGCTAGTTACCCCATCGCTGCTCAGAACAGGAGGTCCAAACAGCAGTTTTGGATGCTGTGAGTCTTAGAACTCAGGGTTTTAGTCTAGTCAGATGTTCATTCATATTTGGGGACAGCCAAAAACAAAAACAAAACCTAAAAAAAAAAAATCAAAAGATGCAACATCTTAAGGAAGAAAATTTGGATCTTGTTAAAAGATAGTAGTGATTGGGGGGTGGGGAGAAGGGCAATAGTGTCCCAATACCATCTCTGAGAGCTGGCAGGGGCTTTGTGGCCTGGATGAATTCAAAGCCTACAGGACATGAAGCCACATGTTTTTCTCGTGAGCCCCACAAATATAAAGCTCCCTTAATCCACACTAAAATAAAACTGAAATGTAAGCCGGCCCCGATCTGTATGCAGCATGACCTCTTCCACCACCCTACAGCTCATTCATTCTCCAACTTACTGGTTGCCTTGCCACGCTAATTTCACCTCCTAAAAAATTCTTCCTCATTCCTCCTCATCCCCCTCCCATATTCTTTTGACTTTTTTTTTTTTGCCACCCAAACAGCATCCCAGAATGCCTCATTTGGTGACATCACAGATAGCCATGGGTTGCTTCTGGTATCCCATCTGTTCCTGCAGGCCTTGCCTCAGTGTGGGTGAGATATGAAGGGAGTGTTCAGTTGAGGCTGGGGTGGGGGTGGGGGTGGGGATCGGGCCTTTGAAGCTGTTTTCTATCAGGGCACTGCAGCTGTCAGTGTTGGCTGCGGAAGCCAGTGATTGTCCTTGTAGCTCCCTGTTGCCGGCAGTGCACTGTGCTTGCGGATATTAATTGGGCTTTCATTATGTGAATGAACCCAGAGGCTTTTGCAGCCGATTCCTATATATATATTGATTTATTAAAAATGCCAATAACCAACAGCTCTCTCAAAGCAGCTTTCAATGTATTTGATAATTAGTTGGTTTATGGTTTTTTCACCATTTTTCTTCCTTTTTTTTTTTCTTTTTACACATCACAGCATAATAGATCACAGAATCTTTGGGACAATGAATAGGCACATTGGCTAAATCACCTTATTACACTTCCATATAGTTGAAAAGAGGCTTAATGCTAAATTATCAGATCCCAGCTATTGTGGAAACCAAGAAAGAATAATACTCCAAAATAATGACTGTGGTGCCTCTGTGCCACTCATTGTCCCAGGAGCTACTGGCACGCCTCCCACGGGAGCTCTCCATTGAGTCAGCACTCCTCTGAAATGAACAGTGGGGCCCAAATTCAGGCGGGGAGGGAGCCTCTTTACTTTTTGGTGTATTATAGGCTATAAGATATCTTAGGACCTGGTCTTGGGGAAAACAAACAAACAAATAAACAAACTTGTATTACATTTGTGTGTAACCGTGGGAAAAATTATGCTTTGGCACACCCCAAATTCGGCATGTCACAGGAGACTTCAGCACCCGAGATACTATATAATATCCCCCAAAAAGTGGAGATGAAAGGAGAAATTGCTCATTTGTTTCATTTCACTGAAACTTTTCAAAGGAAGAAAAGATGTTCATTAAAAGTTAACAGTGAGGCAGCTGTGCTGAACTCCCAAAGAAAATGTCATTGTCACAGAAGCCTGTGACCCAGTATCATTCTCTGTAGCAGAATCTAAGGTTCCTGTGGTCTTGTGGTTTTTGAGCCATTAATGTAATTGAAAAAGAAGAGAAGTGCCCCAAGAATGTGGGGATGCAGATGGATTTGGGAGGACCATTGTTGTAGCCTGCATGCCATGACTTTATAGGAAGAAAATATAATTTTGATTCTAAAAACTAGGTAGGATAAGAGATCCTAACGAAGCTCTTCCTCTCAGTTCTGGGAAGAGGAGTTGAACTTGATTTCCTTATAAGAAATGATTTATGTCCAATTCTCTCTCTCTCTCTTTCTATGTCTGACTCTTTCTTTTTCACTCTAGTTCTTTAAGTGAAAAGCCCACTGATATTAGATGGGCAAGAGTGGAAATACGGAACAAATGAGAAAAAGCAAAACTGAACCTTAACAAAATTGCTGTTGTCATGTTCAACTATAGGTTGTTTCTGCAGTGTTATACCTGGTTATTTCTAATACAGTCTCCGAGAAAAACAAGCAACAACTGTGTTTCAGGTAAATATGCAAAGATAACTGTATATTTGTGTCACTGGACAAACTCTTCTTGAATGGCTTCATGCAGTTAACAGTTCAGTGATGACAATGGAACTTTGGGTAGCAAAGATAATAACTAAGTGCATGTTTCTGACTATTTAATATAACACTTCTCTTTATATATTGTAAAATGGGTAGAGAATAAAAGTATCCCTTCCCCCTACCAAAAAACTTCAGAAATTATTCACAAGGTCCAAAACTAAGGAACCAGGGTCATTTTAAGAAAACCATTACATTCCTATTCAAGACCATATGAAGTCATGCTTATTACTTTGCACCAATATTCTCTTTCAACTTAATAAGGGAAATAAAAAGATAGCCAGCAATATCATGCCTAACCTTTATCCCACTGAGGTGTTCTGACATAGTAGCTATACAAACACACTTTTATTAATTAAGGTATGTTAATAGGAAGAAATAATATTCCATTCAGAAGGGTACAGAGAAGATATAATGGGTATGTGCTGCTTTTCTGAGACCCAAGATAAAACAGAAAAGTGACACATACGGAGGAGATGGCACCACACGCTGTAATTCTGGTTTTCTCATGTTGCCAGGGTGGTTTCCTCAGCAATATAACATTTGTAGTAATGGCCTCCATTCATTTAGTGCCCACTATGCTCCAGGCTCCACGTAACATGCTTACATATATGAATATTTCCCATACTATTGAGTTACATTACGGGAAATGTCAAGACCAAAGGTTGCTTATTTATTTTTGATAAGGGCTGAGAGTGGAGTAAAATAGTAGAGGTACAAAAAAAAAAAAAAAAAAAAAGAAAAGAAAGATACTTATCTTCATTTCGTGGACTATTTCTCAGTTTTCAGTTTAATTTCTCTCTTGGCTAACCTTGCAGCAATTTAGGGCCTATGGGAAGGGGATTAACTGCAGAATACCTATGCTGTTTCTTCTCCCGGAAACATCTACAATGTATCCCCCAGCTTCCGTATTCTTTCTGTACCATTTCCAAATAATCCTTATGCCAGCTCTGAAAGTTCACCTCAGTAGTCACTCTGCATTGGAAAACCAGCCCTGCAACAGGAGGGACTTTCTCTAGAGCAGCCATATTTTCTGAACCCCACACTGAGACTCATTGTCTAAGAAGTTGGGACCTATTTGAAAGAAAAACTGGTGAAATTTGTGAAATTTAGACTCACAGAAAATCCAAAGCATAGAGTTGACATTCTTTTAGGAATCTCAGGGTTACATTTCAGAACTGCACAGCAGACAACCCAAAAGTCCACAGACCCTGGGATTCTTTCCATCCTCTAAACGGATTCCCGACAAGAAGCCTGTGGGCTCCGCTTCTCCCATGTGCGCCGTTTTAGAATGTTTGCTCCAGGTTACTGAGTACCTTAGCAAACACAGCTTCATAGGCATGAACAGGCAGAGAGTCCATAGAGTTTGAGGGTGACTGATGGATCTTTATGGAGCAGAGCAAGCTGTGAAAATCAAAATAGAACAAGAACAAAGGGGTCCTGTACACTCGAGGAGTTTACTCCACTAACAATCTTGCTCCGACATGTGAATCTTTCAGATCGGTGTCAGCTCAACAGTGATATACTATGAAATCATTCAGTGTAGGCATTTGTTCATCTAGATCTGTACTGCCCAATATAGTAGCCACTAGCTACAGGTGACTACTGAGTACTTGTAACGTGGCTAGCATGAATTGAGATGTGCTATAAATGCAAACTATATGGGAATTTCAAAGATGTAGGGCACATAAAGAACACAAAATATATCATGTACAGTTTTTTATATTGATTACATGTTAAAATAGTATTTTGAATATATATTATTGGAGTCAATTTTACCTTTTCACTTTTAGAAATGTGGCAACCAGAAAATTTAAAATTACAAGTGTGGCTCTTGTTTAAGGCTCACATTATGTATTTCCATTGAAAGCACTGGTCCGGATAGTTGGATGGAATAACAGGACACGATGTTATAGGCCAAGACAAGTCTTCTGAAATTACCTTTGCTTTGTTCTTAATTTTGCAGGTGACATTAACACAGGATTTCTAAATACAGTATAAAAAGATGTTTTATATGGATACTTTTTTTGGTATAAATGTATTTTTATGAGTGAGTCTCTCTTTTTAGTTAAAAATAGGCAAAACATTTGTAATTAAATTAACAGCTTGAATTAAAAAATTACAAATACCTACCCTTTGGTTTTTAATTTTTAACATTGCAAAGAATTATAATTAATGATTGATTTGGTCTCCCTGCCCCTGGAAGAGTATTAAAATAAGTTTACTTAGATTCGATGTGAAAATTCTTGAAAGCCAGACGTTGTGTTCAAGTGAAAAAAAAAAAAAGTCAGCATTAGGCATCTGGTTATTATAGTCTTTACTTCGAAAGAAATAAAATACTGCAATATTCAGTAAGAGTTGTTTAAAAGTTGCATATATCTTCTAGGTTGTATTGCTATTCTTAATCAAGAAAGTTCTTGTTGTTTGAGTTAAGCAACTTGGTAAAATAAGTATGTAACATTTAAGTTAAGCCACAGAGTATTGCCCAAATGCAGTCTTGTCCCTGGCCATCTTGCAATGTTCAGATTCTTTTCTAACACGATGAAATCATCTTACATGACAATTTTACCTTGGAGTACGTAACAGCTAATCAGCTGTAACAAACAATACTAGATCAAAGGCAAAAACACACATTTTTCTTCACTAGCAAGTCCTGGAGTTTAAAACTTCAAGAGCAATTTTAAAGCATGTCTTCATAATGAATAGTATATTGCAAGTAGCAGAGTGCATTCTAAGCAGTGGCTTTATATTCTGTTTACTTAAAATCATTCCATATGCACTTACGATAAATTAACTAATCTTTAAACATAAAATGTTTTAACTCAAGGATAAGATTCTCACTCAATAAATGCACAGGGATACTATTACTTCTTAATCAGAAAGCTAAAAATATGTGCATTCAGAAACGATGTTTGCTGAAGTACTTGCAAGCCTAAGCGTCTTCATTCTAAAAGGGATATATCCAAGGCTGATACCAAGGAGATGACTTTGCAGAATAAAAGCTACATGTTTTTCCCGTTAAATTTTGTTTTATTTTGTTTTTCTGACCCAACTTTGGATTGTTGAGGCATCAGGTAAGAAGCTGTAGAAACATACATTCTGTCCATGCTGAGTAATATACAGATCACAGCTGTAACTCAAGTTAAGCCACCAACTAAGAATAAAAGCACAAGAAAACAAACCAACCAAAATCGAAAGCAAACAACATGCTTATCACATAATAACTATTGAATAATGCAAATATGAACAAAGCAAACCAAGCAGGGGGCCTCCATCTCAGGAAGAAGAAAAGCCAGCAAATAGAAGGCAGTGATTGGGAAAGCGATAGGCTCTTCCTCCTCGTTCATTATTGAGAAAAAGTGGATCAGGACTGACATCTGCTGGCCTTGTTAATGGGATGTACCCATTGAAACAAGGGTCTTGGAGAACAAAACATTCTGGTGGGGTGATACTGCATCACTGGGGTAGGGAGGAGGCAATGGCTTGGCAAAGGCCTTTCTGGTGAGCTGCTTCCGAAGGAGCCAATCAGCGACCACTCCTTGGGCCAGAGTAGCCTCAGTTTTTTCCCCTCTTTGACATTTCACCCTCATAACCAGGAATGTTTTTCTAATCATCCCAAGAAGGGACAGAATATTATGTAGGTGGATTTCTACTTAGGATGACACAAGTTCCAAGAAGTAGTGGTTAAGTAGATGTTCAATAGATATGACAGACAATTCCAAGTCTTTATCAAAAGGCTCATTGGAGAATAAATTACTTGAAAAGGCTCATTGTGTGTCCACCCATTGACAACCTCAATAGCTTTCAGCAGTACCATGCTAGGGATCAGCCTCTTGAACATTTACTGAGTCCTGAATCTGTTCAACTTTTGTCAATCTCTCTTCTACCTGCTCTATTTTCTAACTGAAATCAATCTTGTGGCACAGACATTGGGTTTTTGAAATTTTGTCCTCGTGAGGCTTTGCTTCCAATCTCTGGGGTCTTAGTTTTCTAAGCACAGTACTATCCGTCATTGGGAAATACCAGTTCATCATTGGCCTGGAAGCTATAAGAAACCTAGGACAGTGTCTAGCTTACTCAAGTCATCTTCTTGGCACCTAGTACAGTTCCTATCATATAAATAGTTACTCAACAAGTATTTATTGACTCACTTTGAAAGTATTCTATATTCCCTCATGTTGCTTTTAGGAATGCAATGTCTCTACCATGGATCTAAACAGAGCCTAGTGGTCTAGTGTTTAATTAGAAACACTAGTTTCAATTGGAAATAAGCAGTGATGCTGAGTATTTTTTGGGCCTCCTACCAGTGCCCTTCTCCATGTCATTTTAATCTTATCTCTTATGGGAGGTGCAGTACTAGGCTTTGTAATAGTAGGCTTAGGTCATGAGTTATACAGAAATTCTTTTCCAGAACAATCCATTGCGTGCTTCCTTTCAATAACAAAAGTGAGACTGGTGGGCCAGAAATCTTTTTCCGTACACCTTTTGCTTATATGAATGTCAAAGTACTGTCAAAAGTATATATGACTGCTGTCTCTTTCAGTTAAATACATGTGTATGCCTCTTAGTGTATGTGTGCATGTACCCCTGGACACAAACAACTTATTTAAAAAAATTCTTTTTACAAGGCATATGGAAAAATTGAAGCCTGGAAAAATTTCCCCAGAGACAGAAGGGGGAGAAAGCTTGAAACTTTGACTGCCAGAGCATGAAAGAGACATACTGATCACACATTATCTTTAAAAACACTTGCAAAAATCATCCGGCTTAGATGAAGCTGGATGAAATTGATCCAGCAAAGCTGAATTACATTGCCACCTCAAACTACATTTTGAGAGGCAGAGGCAAACTAGTGCATATAAATCATTAGCTTTAAGGAAAAAATTATTAGCTTATGTCAAAAACTCTGCAAATCCCATTTTCTCTTTTCACCTTCTTTGAGCCTCTGTACTTTACTCCCAGCTTAAACAAAAGAAAAATGAATAGTTTCATTTTTCTTAAATACAGTTGAAGTAAAGGCCTTTTTTTTCAACTCTGATTAAATAATTCTGAGTATTTTTCGTAGTCATTAATGTTGTAACGGGGTTAATAGTTTATATATATTTGTAAGATTCTCTAAGCCTTAGGATTATTCTCAGATTTTAAAAAAATTAAGATTGTAAAAGAAAATATCAGTCTTAAATTATTGGGTACTACCATCTCAATATTTATAACTCATTTCAACAGTTTTATTGAAAACATGTTCATTTACATTTTGAAAAAATTTGAAGGTGGAAATAAAAATCATCCTGCTCAAAAACTTTGCAAAGCATTTTGCTTTTTATATACCATGGTAACCTAATAAAGACACTGTCACTTGGCAGATGGCATGGCATATTAGCCTTGAAATGAAACACTAGATGCCAAAACTATTAACTCCAAAGTGCTCAGAAATTTAAAAAAATAATATTTTTAAATAACTTTTTAAAAACACTTACCTTGTCCTTCATCTTATCCTGCAACAAAAAGTAGTCAATTTCTAAAAGGGAAAAAAGCTCCAGTGCTTACTCAAATATGATTTGCAAATACAGTACCAGCAGGCATTTGAAATACTGAATCTGGACTGGAGCATCCAGGCTAATAGTCTCAGTCCTATTTAAAAACATTTTGGCCGACATGTAGAGACTCTCCACTTATGCATTGTTTGAGCAGAACATTTCTTTTGTCTTATTTTTGCACCTTTATCCCAGCCCCTTTTCAAACACATAGTTTATACAGGCAACTGGCTCTGCAATCCTAAAATCTAAGCGTCCACGGCGATGAAACGATGTAGAAGGGGTCTGATTCCTCAGGCCAAGATAAGCCATGTTCAGAATACAGCCTTGTCTCTTTAAGAGATGATAGGTTTTTGCAGGCAGCCTCAGCAGGCAAGGCAGGGCATCTGTGCCAGGTGGCCATGCTCCCGGATCCCTGTTTTAGGGTGTAATAGAAGAGGCAGAATACCCCTTTCCCAGAAATTTTCCTTTTTTATGGTGTCCAACATCCATATTTTGTAATTTTCAGACTCTTAATTCTAAATCTAAGTTATACTGGAAAAGAAGGTCAGATTCTCCCTCTTCTCCCCTCCCCTCCCCTCCCCTCCTTTCCTCTTCCCTCCTCTCTTCTTTCCCATTTCTCTTTTTTCCTAAAGAGCTCGTTGAACATATAACTTTTTAACCTCATCTAAATCAGGGCAAATAAACTGAGACGTAGTAATGCATGCCATAGTTTTTCTTATGAAAATAATACAGGATGAAAGGAGATTTTCTTGTTAGAGAGGAAAGGATTAAACATATTTACCCTGTATTAGCCGGTTGACTTTTAAAATATTGTCATGTAATATCAGTGCCACTTAAAACCTCTGGAAAGGCAAATCTTTCTCCGTCAAAGAGATGCCATAATTCACATTCCCAGGAAGGAATTCTATAAGAAAAGGAAACAAACATAGATTCTCACAAGACATACTCAAGGCCACTAGCCTACTAAGGAAAAAGAAGCACCTCAAAGAGATCATTCCAAATATATGGGCCAAGAACGTGAATCTCTTTGGAGAAAAAAAATAATTTTCAGACTTAAATTTCAGTACATCCTTCTGAAAGATAAAGTATAGAAAACCTGAAAAATAATTTTTGGCAATGTTTACTGGTCTTTCCTCCTATCTCTGATTTTCATGGACTCTATTATATAGTTAAAAGAATACTTCTATAGTCAGAACCCAGGCAGGAGACACTCCTGTGGTGTGGTCCATCTATCTAATATTGAAGCTTTTTTACTCTTATTCTTGTATTTAGGTTTAAACAACCCCTACCAGCCATCAAAAAATGCAAGAAGGAGCAGAAGCATAGGTGAGCATATCTACCACCCCAAGGGTTCTTTGATTCGGTAAATACTTACTGAGTGACTACCAAGTACCAGGCACTATTCTAGGCAGTGGGATGCTGTGGTGAGCAAGACAGCTCTAGATGAAAGCAAAGCTTCAGAAATCTTGATGTTTAGGAATCAAGAGCACAAGCATATACATATACAGAATAATGTAGGCCACCTCCTATTTGTTCAAAACACTCTTTCCTACCAGCTTGCCATTGTTGCTGAAATTTCCATCATGAAATTGGTTCCTTTGATTTAGTTTGATTCCCCATATTTATTTGGAGACTCTCTCACCTTATGAGTTACGATTGAGGGCAGAGTCTACAGCTCACTATAGAAGCTAAAAATGCAGACTTGTTTTCCCAGTCTTTTGTGCAAATAAGGGAGTAGGCCTATGACCTAAACTCTACAAACCTGCTTTGGGCTTTGACTTGGGAGCTAGTGAGTTAAAGAGACTAGGACCGTGGAGAACCCGTTCCAGTGTGGATGGTATGACAGTAGCAGCTACATTGTCTTCTAAGGGGCAGCAACATAATGACAGTATCTTTTTGGATGCTGGAGGCATTGGTGGTACAAGCTTCAGTGTCCAGTCTCCAGCAGCAAAAGGGGCGGTGTTGTCATTCATCTGTTGCTTGGCATGATTTTGGCTGAGGTTCCAGTTTATGGAAGACTCCATGTAGTTTTTGACCTATTTTCCTTTCCTGCTGGGCATACAACTGTACTATATTTTTCAGTCTCCCTTTTGAGTTAGGTTTGACCTTTTTACCAGAGTTCTGGCTAATAGATTGTGGTCGATAGAAGTAGATATCACTTCCAGGTTTGATCCATAAAGTCCTCCCACCGGATTCTCCACAATCTCTCTTCCTTCAACTATTAGCTGGCTGGTGATGCCCAGTCTAACCTTGAAGTCACGTTTAAATATGGCACAGCCTTCAGTAGCCTGAGTCCCTGAATGGTTATGGGGAGCAGAGCCTCCTCACCAATTAGATTTTGGTGGATGAGAAAAAAACTTCTATTGTACTATGTCATTGAGATTTAAAGAAATCCAGATAACAGCTAGAATTTCCATAACTAATGTGCACATTCATTCCAGAGCGTGGAATGTTGCCATAACAAAAACCTAAAATGCCTGGCATCGGCTAAGCAACAAGGATGTGAATGGCAGGGAAACTGACTTTGGAGGCTGGAAAGATGAAGATCTATGTTATGCAGTGGCAAAACCTTTGATAAAACTGCCTCTTGCTATAACTCAAAAGACAGGCCAAGTGCATGCTGATTCTTTAGCTCTAGGGAAAGGGGTTGGAAAACAGAATGTTAGTAGCAATTTCCAAAAAAAATGGATGAACTCAGGCAAGAATTGGCTTGTTTTCAAGCAAAAATGAAATGGAATGTCAGAAACTAGAGGTGTTGAAAAGTTGGAAAAATTGATTGCTTCCAAAATGGAAACAGTAGGAAATCAGAATGAATAAGACTCAGCCTTGCAGCTAAGAACAAATCAAGGGTGAAGTCTTCCTATTTAGACTTGATGGCCTCAATACAGTAGATAGAGAATGAAACATGAAGACGTAGAAAGCAAGAATATAAATCAGGCCTAAGAACTATGACCAGGGAAGAACCTTGGATAGGCTTTCTAGCACATGAAGTTGATTAGAAGTAAATAAATTAGAAATCTACTAGGTTTTTGAGGGAATTGTACCGACAAAGAAACCATAAAGTTAGACTAAAACGTACCTTTGATTATTAAAATAAGTTTTGAGCCACCAAAGTTATGAAGCCTCCTAGGAGGGTGTATTTTCCTTCACTCATATTAGAAGTGGCCAAGGAGGAAAAGGACAAAGAAGAAACTTTTAGAAAGTGGATCCAGGAGCTATGAAGACCAATGGACAAGGGAGTTTCTCCAAGAAAGCAGATCTAGGATCTATTCCAGAAACTTTCCTCATTCCCAGAGCAGGGTTTTCATAACCTCTTTCCCCTAGTAAAATATGACACTTTCACTAGTGACTGCTGTGAGTCTTTTCTTTTCCACAAGGGTATGTTTACTGCAATTATTTTGTCCTCATCCCACCACTCTAGAAGGGATGTGTTGGGGAGGAGGCAGTAGGTAATTGTCCTTCTAGTTATAGGTAGCTGGGCCATGGTGAGCCATGAATCTGGACCTGATGGGAAAGATGGCATCCCTAGAGAATCTAGACATAGAGCCAAACTCAGTGACTAGACAGTGCTTTGAGTTCTCTTTCTTAGGGAGTGTGTGATTGTGCTGTGTGTAGAAGGAAGCATGACACAGATGTTTGGCGACCAGAAGGATAGGCTCGGGCAGAGACAAGCTAGCTGTTCCTCTTTCTTACTAAGTGGTATTTCCTCTCTCATAGCTAAGTGTGGTCATGTGACTGAGTTCTGACCAATGAAATGTGAACGGAAGTGACATATGCTGTTTCCGGGCTTGACCTATAAAAAAGGTACACATGGACTGTGTCTCCACTCGCTCTTTTCCCTTCATCTGCTGACAGGATGCTCAGGTCAAGGTAGTCCTGCAAGTCCAATGTTGAAAACGTTTGTGGTCTTGTCAGTTTGACCTCTTTAGTGATGACGTAGAGCAAAGCCTCACCTTCTTTCCCTCAAACACCAATTGAACTGTGAGTGAGAAATACATATTGTTTTAAGCCATTGAGATACCATGGTTTACCTGTTAATGCAGAGATTGCATCAGTATTAAAATTAACACTAGGGCTGCCTTATCTTTATTTCTGCCCATTTTCCAAGCCTCATTCTGTGGCCATCCTGGCAACCCTGTGAGCTCTCAAATGAGTATCCTTTCCATTTATTTCTCTCCTATTTGTTACCTAGAATTGATTTTTCTTGCTTGCAACTAAAAAACCTTCCTTGATACAGTCATTGTAAAAGTTAAGTTAAATAATGCCTGTAGGATAAGGCCAGACATCTAACTAAATATTCTGCAAATATTAAACTTTCCTTTGCTTTAATTGGAAGAGCTAGTTTAACACTTTCATATGAGTCAATAACAAAGTCCGTAATAGAATCAAATATTGTCTCAATGCAAATCAGATTGTTTTGATTAACTGGCCAGTTAATTAGCATTGTCTTAAGGAAAATCTTATCTTATTGGTAAATTGTGATGAGACAAGGAGAGAAAGTCTGTGGTGTTACTGAATTGGGAGTAGGTCTGAGGAGGGTTCATCAGGTGCATGCCTCTGTTCAAATCAGGAGCTTAATTCAGATGAGAATGAGCAACAAAGGAGTTAGAGGAGAAACAAACTTCATCTATGCAATTTTTCCCAAAGAAAACATGAATTAAAAATAATATGTAAAAATCCAGATGGTGTGGAATAAACATTTCCAAAGGAGAAGGCTTATGGTGTAAGTTTGTCTGCACCAAAAAATATTTACTTTTTATTTTTATTTTTAGAGATAGGATCTTGCCTTGTTGCCCAGGCTGGAGTGTGGTGGTACAATCATAACTCACTGTAACTTTGAACTCCTGGGCTCAAGAAATTGTCCCGCCTCAGCCTCCTGAGTAGCTGGGACTACAAGTGTGCACCACCATGCTCATCTAATTTTAAAAATTTTTGTAGAGATGGGGTTCTCACTATGTTGCCTAGGTAGGTCTTGAACTCTTGGCCTCAAGTAATTCTCCCATCCTTGCCTCTCAAATCGTGGGGGTTACAGACATAAACCACCATGCCAGCCCAACAAAAAATTTTAATACACAAAATATACCTGTAAATAAGTAGAATTATACCTTCACGTTTGTATTCTAAATGAAAAGGTTTAGTTAGTTTCAGGCCTAGTTTCAAGGCATTGCCAATTATATTAGCTCCAGTAGTGAAAGTATATTATAAACATGCACATGGCAATAAGGGACATAGAATTTTCCAGAAATCCAATAACATGAGCCATAGGAGCTGGGCCTCATGGATCTGGAACTGGAAGATCATTAAGGGTCTAAGTTTAGCTCTCGAGCCTCTAACACCTGAATCTGTATGTCTTTATTTTCATTCTAAACCATGAACCTATTTCAGCCCACGTTTTACATCTTTATTGTCATCAACTATGACTGGTTCTTTTCATATTTGTATGTTCTGATTTCCATTATCCCTAGGGTATGACTTTCTTCCTCATGGTACCATATGGTGACTAGAGCTCTAGCCATCACACCCAAGTTTCAGAGACCACAATGGAAGAGGGAATAAAGAAAAAAAAGGGGACAAAGGGAATTTGCCAGCTGTCACTTGAAGATTAATTCCTGGATGTGATTACATGATGCTTCTGTTTATATCACTTGATTCTAATTTTTTTATGGGAGGCTGAGAAATCTTATCTTTTTTGAATGGTCATGGATACAACAAAAGTTGGATGTTTTATTAGTGTGGAAGAGAGTAGAACAGATTTTGAGAGATGAGATACAATTGCGATAGAATCAAAGAGGAGACCAGTGGTTCTTAGAATAATTTTTAGTTTATTTTATTTAGCAAATACACAGTACTTATTATGTTTCAGTTACTTTTTAAAAGTGCTTCATAAACATCATTCTTTTAATCATCATAGCAACTCTGTGAAATAGTTGCTATATTATCCCTATTTTGCAGGTGATAAAACTGAGGCACAGAGCAGTTAAATGATGTGTCCGAGTTACATAGCCACTAAATGACAAAATCTGGGTTTAAACCCAGTCAGTCTGGTTTAAGTACTGCCAAGAAATTGAGAAGTTACAGAAGTGTATGTCTATTGATATACTGGTAAATGTTTAACAATTGGTTCTGTGGTGGGAAAGAAGCCCAGATTTTTGGTATTTGCTGACATGCATGCTGTAAACACTTCCATCATGGATAAATAACCTTGAGAACATGAATAATAATAACATATAGCCAAATAACTAGGAAGTGATGAGTTTTGAGTATTTATTAGCTTGCTTTTCATATAGTTTATTTAATTATAAGCTTATATAATTTAATTTTTAATAATGGCTATGTTTAACAACTGGTTGGCAAATTTCCTGAAAATTGAACTATCTGTTCTTAGGAGCAGGTGCAAGCCAGCCTCAGCACAGAGTTGGTGCTCCTTGTCTAGAGATGAAAGGTGTTGGGAACAGGGGAGTGTTCACAAACAACCAGCCACGGGGCTGGACTGCAGTTCTACAGTAGGAGATCCAGGAATGCCAATACCTATCCATGCCATCCTTCACCCCTGGCCCAGGCAGCAGCAACAGGGGGACTCTTTCTTTGAAGGGGGTACTTCTAGGGTTAGAGAAGACAGGGCAGTGCCCCGTGAGGAAAGGGGAGCGGCAACACTCTGAAGGCCAGCCACTAGAATACTGTCTATGACACAGCTCACCTCTCCCCACTTTTGCTGAAAAAGTAGAAAGAAAAGTTAAGTAGCTTCTTCCTCCTCGCCAACAACATAGCTGGGAAGGAGGAAGGCAAATCAGCAATCACACAAAGAAAAGAACTTGTGTCTCAAAAAACCAGTTAAAATAGAATTTTACTTGAAGTATAATTAATATCTTCAGTCTGATAAGAGAAGATATTATAAACAATTAAAAGAACAGATGGTTAAGAAAAGAACTAATTAGGGATTTGGGATATGAAAAATTGACATTAAAACCTGTTGTTAAAGCAAAAGAATGAAAGTTCAATATTATAATTTGAAAACACGGATAAGTTTATCACCCAAACTTAAGTACTACTAACCTTTTCATATACATTGTATCTTTTACAGGAATGTCTTCCATGTGCTCTAGGGGATCTGGGGGGCGGGGGCAGGTTTCTAAAGTCTGTAACCATGTCAAGTCATTTTAACATTTCAAATTCAGCCATGCGTCAAAACAAAATAAGTGACATGAGACAATCCTACCCTTCTCTGAGTTTCTTTCTTGATACCTACTATTTTCCAAAAACAAAAAACAAAAAAAAAAAAAAACTTTTCAAAAAAAAATTCATTTTCCAAATGACCAAGCAGATTCTGGATATTGTTATATGTTTGCAATGTTTGCATTTTACTTCATGGCTCCATATTTTGATATTTTGCCCCACTGTAGCCAATATTTCAGTTATCTGGGTCCTACTGTTGGGCTCTGTTATACTGTGTATCAGTTGTCTTACATTTTGAATCATTTATTGGAAATGGCCTAATATTAATTCAAAGGGCAGAGTAAACTAGTATGAATAAGGTAGAAGAGGTTAGGAGATTTGGGAAGAGTTACAGTTCTTCAGAGCATGATTACCTTTACCTCTGGTAATCTCCTGAAAATAAAAGGGAAATGAAAAAGTACTTTAAAATCAGCCTTGCCTTGGATTGTGGTGGAAGAAAGTCGAGAGTGATTCAGAGAAAACAAAGAGGTTGAAGGTTATGAGCAGAGAGAAAGAACACTTGAATCTTCCTATAGATGCTTTCCTGCTCTCCTGGGAGCATCATCCTCCTTCTGCCACTATTTTTGACACGAAACAGTTCCCACTTTCCTAAACATGAGGCCTCTCCTGTGCTCTAGGGTCTGCAGTGCTTGGTTCAGGGACCACAGACCCAGACCACAAATGCACACAGAAAATGATGAATTTAAAATTCAGACTCATTTATTTCCTTCTCATTTCTATTGATACAGGGAATATAACTGTTAAAGATAATCAGTCTCTGAGATTAGTCTGTTGTCAGAGTTCTGTTACCTTTGACACCTTGCAAAGGTCAGTATCTTTTCCCTTGGAAGAAATATGTCAATTTTTACCAAACCCCACAATTGATGCTTTTAAAAATCTCAATTAGTGGGAGGTAAAAAATCAAATTCTTATAAATGTATTTCCATTTTGACATAGTTGCAAAAATGAGCAAAAATATTAAGATGTTATTTCATTTAGAAATCTTCTAAGAATCCCCAACCTTCAAAGACTTCCCACAAAGTCACTGGTAAATTAAGACAAAAAGAAGTTTCTGTGGACACACATTACTGGATATTAGCAATTTTGGTTGGTCATCCTGGTACTTTTACTGACATTGAATTAGTCTCCACATTGCACCAATAATAATGATACAAATCCGATACATTTATGACCCATAATCTGCCAATTGATCTATTGCAGAGGTCTTAGTAGATTTCAGATAAAGCTCCTCATGCAGGGGGGTGTGGCTCAGAGTGGCCAAGGAATTTAGTATATTCTCATCCCACTTTTCTCCTGGCTCAGAAAATGATAGATCCTGAGACTGGATGAGCCCAATATAAAGGCACCTGGCTATCCTAAGCATCCAAAGAAGGAAAGAGATTATGGCAGGAGAGAAACCACCCCTTGTTAGTGAATTGAGAGCTACTGCAAATCTTCATGGGCCATGGAATGATACGAGGGCTTGAACTCTTTTCCTCCTGTGGCCTTGGTTTCTGTTGGGGTCCTTCTCTCATGCATCTAGACTGGATGAGGATGACCGTCTCCATGACAGTCCCCAATAAATCCCCATCCTGGTATTTATGCCCTGTGTAATTCCCTCCTACAGTGTACCAAGGCTGGTCTGTTACCAACAGAATACAACAGAATTGATGGGAAGTCACTTTTGAGACGGAGAATAAAAAACACTGTGGTGTCTGTCTGCTGCCTCTCTCTCAGATTGCTTGTTTTGGCGGGGAGGCTAGAGCAGAGAGTGTTGTGAGCAGCCCAAAGAGAGGCCTATGTGGTAAAGAACAGAGGCCAACAGCCACGTGAATTTTTGGAAGCAGATCCTTCAGCCCCAGTCAAGCCTTCAGATGACTGCAGCCCTGGCTGACACCATGACAGTAATATCATGATTGACTTTGAGCCAGAATCACCCAGCTAAGCTACTCCCTGACTCTTGACCTTTAGAATCTGTATGAGACAATAGGTATTTATCGTTTTAAGCTACCAAGTTTGGGGGTAATCTGTTATGCAGCAATAACGTACTTATATATGGTCTTAGATTGTCCTGTGTGTTCCCACATAATGTATTGTTCTAGATCGCAATCACTCATCCATGTGTCCCACTCTCCCATTGAACAATTTATGCTTTGAGTAAAGGGATTCGGTTGACTGTTGTATCCCCAATACCTAGAGTAGTGCTTGGCATACAGTAAGGAAACGTTATTGAACAAATGAATAAAGCAAAATGAGATGGTTTCAGATAGCACCAGAAGATCTACCAGCTAAGGGAACAAGTTAGCAGTGTTCAAATTGGGTTATTCTCTTTGGGTGTGAGAGATTCAAAATGAAGGTTCATTCTTCTCCTGCTGCCACAACTGGCCTCCCTACTACCCTCGCAAATTCCCCATGAGTCAACTCCTGCTTTCTTCTCATTCTCTGTAGGGCTTCCAGAAGACGTGATCTGGAATGTGGGGCATGAGCAGGACTCAGTTGCGGTGGGTTACTCTAGATCGACTCTGGGGGAGAAGGAAGAATTTCTTCAATGCCCCATACATAAAAGACGCAGACTGTGAAGACACTCTCCAGAGGGGAGTGCTCAGGGCATGGGATACATAATTAAACTAGACCCAGGGACAAAGCAAAAGTAGGGGTGGGGTAGGGGGCTTTTACATTTTATTTAGGAGCTTTAAAAAATGTTTGTTCAGAGGAGGCGAAAAGTTCAGTTACTTCTCTAAGTGGGGTGATGTCTGGTTACAAACGTACCAGGAAGGGCGCCTCCACTTCAGGGCTCAGCCCCGCCCACTCCAGGAGAGCCACAGTACAAACTACCCCACCTCCTTCCCTCAAATCACACCTCTTTAACTGGCACTGCCATCTCTAACTGGAAAAATATATGCGGGAGGCTTTCAAAGAACCCCTAGGTGGCTCTGAACTGCTTTCCCATCATGCTCTGTGCTCTCTCCATCTGCTGGATTTGTAATGAAACTTATGAGGAGCGCAAAGCCTCCAATTTCAAAGGAATAAGTTTTCAGTGGCATGGATGGCAATGGAGGACATACTTGGGGCAGCTGGAGTCTTCCCAGTGAGCTTAAAAAACGCACCATTTAGGGGCACAGTATCAGGCATATTTAAATAACTTCTACTTAATTTTTCTGCACGCTCCACAATGAGGAGTCGGGGGAAGCACGCATGGTCTAGCTCATGGTCATTTGTTATTAAGAACCTTTTTAGAGGGAATACATAGCACTCAGTTTGTTATGTAGTCAACAGGGCCTTAAGTGTGAAACAGGATAGTTTGATTTCAGATCCCTCATTAGTTATTTCTAATTGTTTAACCACAGAGAGTTTTGCTTTTCTGAGTCTCAGGGTTTTTTGATCTGTAAAGTGAAGACACTAGTAATTACCTCCTAGCATTCACTAAAAACATGTTGGCGGAATCTGAATGGGGTTCTTAAGGCCAAAGGAAATTTAAAAAGTGCAAGTAGAATTTGGGAATGCTTGATTACATTTAACGTCTCTAGAAAAAATGTAAATCATAGGCTTACTACCAGCTTGGGACATGGTACAGCTATTTTTTCAAAGGTAATTTAATATCATTCCAGGATGCATAAAAACAGCATGACCTAAGACAGCCACAAAATGGTCCATCCATTGACCATGTCAGGCTCAGTCTTTTGTTTCTACATTTAAAAAATAATATTAACAAAATGAAAAATATAGTGAAAAAAGTCACTAAAATAGAGACAAATAGAAAAAACATGCAAATAACTTGTCCAAAATGAGTGTTCTCAAAAGAGAAATCCTACTTGGTTCAAGGGTTTGAACATCTCCATTTCCAGCTTTATAGATTTATCAAAGCATTCACTTATGTCTACTCAGCACTTACTATAATTATTAGTGAAAATAGCCAATGAATTTATATAGACGCTCTCGGAAGTCTAGTGAGGCACATGCCATGTCCCATTTTGCTAATCTCTAGACATAACTTTAAAAATGAAGATACGGGCCGAGTGTGGTGGCTCGTGTCTGTAATCCCAGCACTTTGGGAGGCCAAGGCGGGCAGATTACAAGGTCAAGAGATTGAGACCACCATGGCCAACATGGTGAAACCTCATCTCTACTAAAAATACAAAAATTAGCTGGGCGTGGTGCCATGCGCCTGTAGTCCTAGCTACTCGGGAGGCTGAGGCAGGAGAATCACTTGAACCTGAGAGGCAGAGGTTGCAGTGAGCCAAGATTGCACCACTGCACTCCAGCCTGGGGACAGAGTAACACTCTGTCTCAAAAAAAAAAAAAGATACATGGAAATGTAATTGGACATAACTGGATACCAAAAGCCCAAAAGCCTTTCTCACGTCTTTTTTTTTTTTTTTTTTTTTTTTGGCAAATTTGTATAATAGTTTGTGACCATAAGTAGATGGCCTCATTTCTTGGTGTTTCAGCTTCCTCATCTGTAAAACGGAGTTCATAACAGTGCCTACCTACAGGCCAGTTAAGAGGATTAAATGAATTAGTATCTACAAAGCACTCTAAAGCATACAGAATGTGCTCAGTAAATGACAATTTTGTTGTTACATTTATTATTCATTTTAAAGGGAAAATAGCTTTTATTTAAATGTTATAGAATATCTTAAGCATGGTCCAAAATATTTACAAGTATAAAAATATGAGGTCCTTTATTGAGCCTGACACTTAGGCTAAATGTTTCTTTAGAAGGCTTCTCTCAAAAAATCCTTGTACACTTCCCCACACACTGCCAGATAAGCCATGTCAAATGGCCATTCTATTAATTTCCTCTTGCTGACTAATAAATCACCACACATTTAACAGCTTAAAACACCACTACATATTTATTATCTCACAGTTTCTTTGGGGCAGGAGTCAGAATGCACTTCAGTTGGGTCTTTAGCTCAGGATCCCACAAGACTGCAAGCAGGTTGTCAGCAAGTCTGCATTCTCACAGGCAGACCTGATTAGGGAAGAACCTGCTTCCAAGCTCACTCAGGTTCTTAATAGAATTTACTTCCTTGCAGCTGAACTGAGGGCCCCACTTTCTTGCTGGTTATTAATTAGAAACTGCCCTTAGCTCCTAGAGGCCACCATAGTTGCTTGCCACATGGACTTTCTCATCATGACCACTTACTTCATCAAGCCAGCAAGGAGAGTCTCTGGGGTAATTTCACTAGCAAGACAAAGTCTTGTATATGAAGCATAACACACAACACAGGACTTATACCATATACTATGTTACAATGTAACATAATCACATGAATGACATCCCATCACCTTTACTATATTCTATCAACTAGAAACAAGTCACAGGTCCTGCCTACACTCAAAGACAGATGATTGCACAAAGTGGGAATAGTAGGAGGCCACCTCAGAGGCTGTCTAATGCTGTCACCAAGAGGAAAACGCATTGTCCAATTTCCCTTTAAATTTTCCAATTCATTTTCTGTTCTAGACCAAGAGGTCTAGAAGTTTCATAATCTGTTAATTAAAGACATGAAGCTTAGGGAAGATGAAGGGAAGTAGAAAGAACTGCATTTAAGGGAAAGCCAAAAAGATAATCACTCTCTCCAAATGGACTGTGGAAATGGTGATGTCAGTGTCCAAAAATAGCTCCTTAAATCCCTCAAGTCCCACCAAGATGGCTTTGGGGAAGGTAATCAAAGGAGACACGCACGTATGGTACAGGCCTAATTCAGCCATCTTTGGACCAAATGGTTTGAAGCCTTACAGATGGAAACTGGACATTGAGCCATGAGCAAATCTGTCTGCCTGTGGGTTAATAGGGGAGATAACTCTAACCTCCTTTAAATACATAGAGGATTATTATTAAGACACCATCCGACTAGTCTCCATTTCTTCTGAAGAAGAACCAGGGAGAAATGGGCTTGAATTTCAGCAAGAAGAAATTTGTATAAACCTAAGAAAAAAGTCTAAACAGCAGTGGTGAGTAAGCACTGAAACAGGCTATAAAACAAAGCTATGAAGTACAGTCATGCACCACATAACAACTTTCAGGTCAATGTCAAACCACATATGCCATAATGGTCCCATAGATTATAACAGAGCTGAAAAATTCCTATCAACTAGTATTTACTATACTTTTTATTGTTATTTTAGAGTATACCTCCTTCTACATATTTTTTAAAAGTTAACTGTAAAAGCCGGGTTCTTCAGGAGGTATTCCAGAAGAAGGCATTGTTAACATAGGAGGTGACAGCTCCGTGTGTGTTACTGCCCCTGAAGACCTTCCGGTGAGACAAAAGGTGGAGGTGAAAGATAGTAATAGTGATGATCCTGACCCTGTGTAAGCCCAGGCTAATGTGTGTGTTTGTGTCCTAGTTTTTAACAAAAAAAAATTTACAAATAAAAGAAAAAAACTAAAATAGAAAAAAGCTTCCAGAATAATAATATAAAGAAAAAAATTTTTTACAGCTGTACAATGTGTGTTTTAAGCTGCATTATTACTAAACAGTTAACAAGTTAAAAAATAAAGTTTACAGGGTAAAAAAGTTACAAGTAAGCTAAGATTCATTTATTATTGAAGAAAGAAAAAATTTTAATATAAAAGTAGTGTGGCCAAGTGCACAGTCTTTATAAAGCCTATAGTAGTGTACAGTAAAGTCCTAGGCCTTCACTTTCACTCACCCCTCACTCACTGACTCACCCAGGGCAACTTCCAGTCCTGCAAGCTCCATTCATGAGAAGAGTCCTATACAGGTATACTATTTAAAAAAATTTTTTTTTTCTTTTTTGAGACAGAGTCTCACCCTGTTGCCCAGGCTGGAGTGCCATGGCATGATCTCAGCTCACTGCAACCTCCGCCTCTCGGGTTCAAGCGATTCACCTGTCTCAGCCTCCCAAGTACCTGGGATTACAGGTGTGTGTCACCATGCCTGGCTAATTTTTTTGTTTCTTTAGTAGAGACAGGGTTTCACCATGTTGGCCAGGCTGGTCTCAAACTCCTGACCTCGTGATCTACCTGTCTTAGCCTCCCAAAGTGCTGGGATTACAGGCATGAGTCACTGCACTTGGCCTTAAATCTTTTATACTGTATTGTTTACTGTACCTTTTCTGTGTCTAGAGATGTTTAGGTACACAAATACTTACCATTGTGCTACACTTGCTTACAGTATTCAGTACAGTAACATGCTGTACAGGTTTGCTGCCTAGGAGCAACAGGCTATCCCACAGAGCCTAGGTGTATAGCAGGCTACACCATCTGGGTTTGTGTAAGCACACTATATGATGTTCACACGATAATGAAATTGCCTAATGATGCATTTCTCAGAACGTATTCATCGTGACTGTATCGGTCCCCTGAGATTTTAAAAAATAAGCTAGACACCTACCAAGATGATGGTTCAAATGCGGAGAAGTAGTTGGGCTGGAAGACCTTCCCTATGCTCAGCACATGGTAATACCTCAAAAACAAACATTTATTAAAGATACTGAAGTTTCTTTGCTGTTGTTGATGACTAACCAGATAGAAGTATTTTAAACTGAGATCCTTAGACTACCTCTGTCAAAATCATCTGGGGTATTATTTAAAATGCAAGTTCTTAGGTGTAGTTCTGGGTGTCATAAATTAAAATCTCTTGAGGTAGGGCCTAGGAACAGTTTTTTTAAACAAGCACCCCAGGAAGTGTTTATGTACTCATTAGAGTCTGAGGACCACTGTAAATGAAATATAATCTATATCAGAACTTCGATTTCTTTATTCACATCTTCTCGTCCCTGCACCGCCACCCTCCATCCTACATTTCCAAGAAATAAATATTGCTTCCTCCTTTGAGCAGCCAAAAAAGCACCTCACAGCCCCCTGGCTTTCATGCCTAAATACAGTTCAGCAACCAAACTATATGAACATCCACAATGGCTCCCACCATGCTGTTTCCCCAGGGAAATTACATAATAGGTTTCTGGCACATACCACTGTTACTAGAATTACAAATGAACCCCCACCCCCATCTCTCCAGGAGTCTCCTGTGTTGAGTAAAACCACAACAATATATCTGCTGCTTAGAGCTGGGGTGAAAAGAGTAGGGGTATGCTTGGAGAAGTGTGTGTGGTTTGCTGCATAGAAACTCAGTGCACCATCCTACCAGCTGCAGAGTCTGCGTGTGAGCCCTGTGTCTCTACATACTGGACTTGAATTTTTGCAAGACCCTATTAGGGTCCCCAGGAGAGCTCTCATATGAAGTCCAAGAAATCTGAGGAAAACGTGGAGCTTACATGATGGACTAATTTCATTTCGATAAAATTCCCATATTACATTCAATGTGCCTGGCTTTATTAAGTTTTGTCATAAACGCTGGGAACACTTCCAAATTTAGGCTTGCACAATTATTTTTATTGGTGCGTTAACTAAAAATGGTATATGCATAAGTCAGAGTGTACATTTGACTTCATCTGGGGAGCTAAAATGAGCTTTAGGTTGATTTATAGTCATTTTACCCCAGTAAATGAGATACAGGAAATAGGGGTTAGAGTTTCTGATCACAGCATTTCTAAATCCATCCCGGTTCCATCCACAGCTCTGCCATGTATCTAATGAATTTAAATTCCAAATGTCTATCGGCAACCCACAAAGTCAACCAAACAAAGAGGTTGGCTTATTTTCAGACCCAGAGCCATCCAAACTGGGCAAAAAAATAGAGGTTTGTTGCACTAAAGTGGGACTGGGGAGCTCTCGGTGCTTTGAAAGGTTTTAATTGCTATGGAAAAAATCCTTTCAAAGATTTTTTCCCTCAACATGGGCCCCTTGGAAACTTTTCATAGGGGAACTGTAAAATATTTATACAGCTAGCAACCCTGTAAAAAAAAAAAAAAAAAAAAAGCAAGCAAGAAAGAAGCATAGCACTGAATGAAAAGCAGACTTGAAGTGAGCCTTGCAGATTCAGGGGACCAGGGAGGGGAAGTTACTGTGATTCCAACCCCTGGAAACAGGATTAATCCCTACCAACCATGCCCACAGACAGGGCCCACTTCATGGGCATGTGACCTGGCACTTAGAAGGGTCCTGCATATAGTTGAATGCTCCGCCGTTGTCACTTTGAAATTTTTGATTTTTGAACAAGAGACCCCATGTTTTAATTTTGCATTGAGCCCTGCATGTTATGTAGCTGGCCCAGCTCACAGAACTTCCCCAGGATCACTGTCTTCAGACATTTCAGTATGTTCCTCCCACCCCTTCTTCCCCGTTGGCTTTTATTTTGCTTTCTTTTTCTGGAGGTATCCACAACACCGACCCTTTGACAGTCCTCAGTGGCATCTGCTCTACTTCCCATCAGTATGTCTGGCTGGCATACACACTGCCCACGCAGCTTTGTCACCCCAGGACATATGATGCTAATAATCCATATTCAAAACCCTAGAAAACATGAACCTGAGCTTGCGAATAGACCAAAAAGTATAGAATTTTGTAGTTTAAAGCAACTGCAGAATTCTTGTTTTATAGAGTAAATTAGTACTGGAGAGAGGAAGGAAATTTCCCAAGGCTACTTCATTTATTAATATCAGGTTGGGGACAGGATCTGATATACATGCTGCTAGCTCACTCTGCAGGCTCTATAAAAAGGGGTTAACATGAGCAATTATAGTCCCCAAACTGTCCCCAAACTCATGTGAACTCTGGCTTCAGTCTTTTCTCAACACTTCAATCAACAATGACGTTATTAAAGAGCCGGGCGTGCTGGCACATGCCTGCAATCCCAGCACTTTGGGAGGCCGAGAAGGGCAGATCAGTTGAGATCAGGAGTTTGAGACCAGCCTGGCAAATATGGCGAAACCTCATCTCTACTAAAAATACAAAAATTAATGGGCTTGGTGGCGTGTGCTTGCAATCCCAGCTTCTTGGGAGGCTGAGGTGGGAGGATCACTTGAACCCAGGAGGTGGAGGTTGCAGTGAGCCAAGATCATACCACTGCACTCCAGCCTGGGCAACAGAGCGAGACTCCGTCTCAAAAAAAACACAAACAAAAAAAGATGCTATTAAAGAAAGGTTGGGAAGATAATCATTTTTTCCACATCGGTCTCCCAAATATTTTCATTCCTCCCACTCCTTATCTTTTACTGAGGAAGATATTTGGTAGTAAAAACAACAGATGTAAATTGCATAGCCTCTTCATGGCTCTAGCCTACCATTGATGCTGTCAACCTGGTAACCCTGTAGAAAGGAAGAGAAGAATCCAAGGGCCCAGAAAACCCGCAAAGTGGATAATTAACACCAGAGAAATCAAGATTTGGCTACTTCATCATAGCTAAAATACTAAGGGGCAGGATGAGACACAGTCCCGAAACTTCCTACCAGGGGAAATGGGTTGCAGAATTACCACTATCTCGTCAATCAGGAGGGACCCTCTTGTCTCAAGGCTGACTTAATTGCCATAATTCAATTAACATGCTTCCACTAATTATATAAGCTTTTAGATGGCACTTCAACAGTAGCACCACTGAGAGTAAGCCATTTTTTTTTTCATTTTTAAACTTAGTCTTAGTTAATTATAAGTAAATTGCATTGGTTTCTTTCTCACATCCTGCCTTCAACTATTTTGCTACAAAATAATATCACATGATTTAAGAGCTCTGGATCTTTGGCAAAATAATAATAATAATAATAATAATAATAATAATAAGGCATGTATACCATGTGCAAAACTGTAGCATTCATAAAGAGACAGGCCCCCTCTTTCCTTGCTTCCTTCCTGTTTTTCTTCCTTCATTTCTTTCTAGATGCCAGTTCTTATGAAATATTAAATGAGATAAATTACAATCACATTAATTGAAATGAACATGTGTTTTCTAAACTCTCAGACCTAGAACAATTTCTGGCTCAATACAGATTTGTTAAATAATTATCAATATTAATTATTGGATGAGATACTTTGGGGCATGGTAGAGAAAGGCTGAGGAGGGCTAGAAGCCCTAAGATCTAAAATAACAGAGTGTATATGTTCTTTCAAGAGATAAGATGTAAAAGCAGGAACACAACAAATCACTCAAAAACTACCTGGAATTGAAGATACTGAAGAGGAACGCAGAGCATACATCATGAAAATGGTAAATCAGATTAACTCTTCCACTGAGAAAGATAAGAAGATGGGTTTTCAATGTCAGTTATCTTACCTACACACAAATGAAAGTTGACAAATGTAAATTACCTGCTACAAACCAATGGACAGTGGACCCATCACAGTTGGATAGATTTCAACAAAGCAAAGGATGCCACACTAGAATTGGCCCAGTGCTAATTTGCATACAGCAAAGATTCATTTTGATACACCTTTATAGAGTTCATTTTCAATGAAAGTGCAAATGCTTTGTACCAAAGCATACCCAATTCTTCTATATTTTCATGATTTATGATTGAGCAGAAATCTACAGGTATGTCAGACATTTTAATAGATATTCAGGACTCCAAAGAAAACTCATGATAGAAGAATTAGAATTGCCATGTTTTTTCCTTGAGGCTATTTTTCTCACTTTTCTACCTAGCACTTCATTTTCCTCAGACCAAAAGTTTCTCTTATGCATTTTGATGAGGCCACAGGAAGTATGAAAAGTACAGAAAAAGTAATTATATTCCCACTAATATAATCATATAAACAGGCTAGTGTTAGCTCAGTTAGTGAGAAAAAGACATTTAAAAATGGAAGCAGCCACCATGCTATGCAGGGTTACCATGACAAAGGAGAGTTTGACCCAGGAAGATGAGACTAACAACTCCCCATCTTCAGGTCTCAGACTGTCAGATCCTTATGGAAACTTTCCTGCCTTTTCCCTAGACATTAGGCCTCTGGTTATTGGCTACTTTTACTTATAGAACACTGATCACTTGAAATTCATTAATTATTAGCAGTAATGAATGCTTGTTCTTCCCAAAAGGCCTGAATGTCCCTGGAGTCCATGTTTGCTCACCATGATGTTTCTGGCCTGGGGCTTCTGTGCCTGCTATGAGTATTCTTATGGAGTCAGGAAAAGAAAGTAAGGCTCCTTTCTCATTCTGCCAAAGCCCCCGTATTAGTTGGAAGACTTTCAATTGCACGTGATAAGCATCTAGCTTAAATTACTTTAAGAAGGCAATAAGGCTTGAAGGCCAGCACACTTATAAAACCCAGCCTTGAAAAGGCCGGTCTTGAGACTATATCCTCTCACTTTCCACTCAAGACACTCCAAGGAAGGATTCGGATTGGCTCAGCATAGGTCATATGTCCACACCTTGGACTAATCTCTTTGGCTAGAAGAATAGGGTACAAAATCCTCCCAACCAGAATCCAGTGGCCGCTTCTGCGATTGAGGAAGGTGCAGAGTGCTGTGTCCCCAGCTCTGCCAGCCACAGACAGCCTTGTGTTGTGGGGGAAGTTGAAAGTAGCAAGAAGGGTCAGGGGGATGCTGGGCACGTAAAACAAAGATGCACATGGAGGCTCCCAGCCTCCATCTAGAGGAAGATGAAATGTTTCTACAGTTCTGGATTTCCAACAACACCACCCTTGATATGGGCTGTTTTTATTTTATTTCACTTTTTAGGAGCTATATGGATTTATATCAGTTCAAATGATCATTTCTATCTCTATTAGACCCTTTTGTAAAAAAAAAAATAGTGTGCCCGCATGCCAGTAGCAATATTTAACAATTTAATTCAGAGTGATACCATTAGTTACTTTTGATTGACTTGGAAAATAATACATACATCACGTTTTATTTTGAGGAAAAGCCTGAGAGTAGTAATCAGATCAGGGGCAAAAAGTATTCGTCTACTTCATTCTTAAGGATAGTTTATTGCTCCTATCCATAGGAGCATGGAGTGACCAGTAATATCTGGTTCTTCTGGGACCCCAGAATTCCCCGCTGTTTTCCTGTGTGCTCAGATGTTTTCTCGTGCTAAAGCTATACATGTAAATCAAGCCCTCTTACACAGAGATGTGAACAAGAAGACTGATTTTTTTTTCTTTATGAGTTATACTTCAGCCCACATGTGGCTGCACATGAAATATCAATTTTTTCCTCTTTTTTACTTTGCGTGACATCGGGCCTCTTCTCTATTTACACAGGACAGAAGAAAATTTCGAGGAGGTAAAAGGGTCACTGGGCCCATTATCCTGGCCGTCTATAGTTTTCTCCTGCCATTTCCTCTCATCCATCATTGTCCTCCCTAAAAACTCATCTATGCTCCTTGAGTTTTGATTATTTTTCCTTAGGTAATGCCCCTTTTAGGGAACTTATTTGAAGATCATTATATTCTCTGCTAAGTAGTTTGGCCAGAACTTTCCTGTTGATCCCAGTTTTCTGTCTACTCAGATTCGGTTTCCCTTGTTCCTGCCATGCAGGGAATATTTGCATTCTTTCTGATGGTGGGGAACTGTGCAGTAATCTTACACCATATGTATTTTTATATTGAAAGTCATGAGATCTTTATTTTGCATTCCTTAACTGTGACCCATCATCCATTTCCCATCCTTCACAAGGGCAACTCGGGTCGGCATGCATCTCCACCAGAGAATTCCCAGAGACGCTCGGGAATTTGGTCCTTTTATCTCTCGCTTTTTTGGCAAGGGGTGGGGGCTGGGTATGCTTGCTTGTTTACATGGAGAGAAGCACTTTTAAGTTCTAGTCTCTCCAACTGTCTAACCCCCACGTACTCTATGCTAATAACACCGATGCCGTGATAGTTTAAGTTAAAAAATAAGCACAAGCCCAAGGGAGTAAAGAAGGGGCCTAGATGGGAAACAAATCAGATATTGAAACACTTCTGCCTCTGCCACTCGTCTTTGCTCCCTTAGAGAAGAAATGTAGTGATGGATGATTCTGGGGACAAAGGATTTTCAGCCTTTTCCATTGCTGTATTCTGCAGAACATGGTTTCTAGGAGATGGGAAAAACGTGTTCGAGGGTCAAATGAGTTTTGCGAACAGCATATCGGAATTCACGGAACATATTAGCATAGTAAAGGCTCTGATGATTTCACATTAAATGAATCTGTTTACCTTTGTTTACCTCAGCATTCCCTAAACTTATTTGAGCTTGAAACATTTGCCACAGTTTACCCAGGGGCAACCTGCAGAACGACATTCCTTGGACTACCCAATTAGAAGACAAAGAAATACGATTTTATTATCTTAAAAGTGACACACTCTTTGCAGATATTAAGGACATGAGTTTAATTTTCTTCCTCAGTTATTGTTCACTGCGTGCTCTCAGAGGCTGGAGCCATGGGTCTTATTGACTCAGAGGCAGAGCTCTGAAGGCAGGTTCTTGACATTTTGAGCAAGACAATAGGCAGGCGAAACAGGCTCTGTGGAGAGGGAAAGGATTTTTAAAACTTTCTTTAGCTCCTGTTTGACATATCTGGAGATAAGTCTGGTGGACTGGACAGAATTTTACATGAGGGACATCTAGGCAGGAAGAGGAAGTGGGAAGGAAAGCCCATTTCTTCTAGTGTTGGCAACATTAGGAGGATAATTATGGCAAGAAAGGGTGGAAAGTGAATTGACCAGCTCTGTTCTAATTTCCCTGCCTGGGCCTTTGGTTTCGAGAGGAGGAAAGAGTAGTGAGTAAATACGGAAGTATTCCAGGGCCCAGTTCCTACAGGAGGCCTTGGGTTTAGCCGCTGGCATGGACAGGCAAAATAAGTGTTTGGAATTTCGTTTGACTGCTCAGCTCTAGGTTTCTCTATGGTGTGGCTGACACCCACGCAATCCACAGCATTCAAGGGCAGATGAATTGCCAGCGAGCCTTGCTTGGGGCCACACAGGTCTAGGGGTACTGCTCTACAGCGATTCTTCGTGTCACAGAGAACCAGGATGAGGAGGCTGACTCAGCCAGGAAGGGCCACTAGACCCTGATCAAGAGGAGAGAAGCTGGCACACAAGGTCTGCCAGCCCTGCCTTTAGTATTGGTACCGGAAGGAATCGAGGGCAAAACAGGGGCACTGTGTGGTCTCTGACCCCTCACTCCATCTTCTATAAGATCATGTGAGCCCAGCTGCTTGCCCAGCTGTGCACTGGATGCCCTGTTGTAGAGATCTGGGGAAAAGGGGCAGAAATGATTGAGACATATATAAGGAAACATATATAAGAAACTATATTTTCTCTGCATATATGAATTTTAGTGTGATTGAATTTCAGCATTGCTACATTTTTTTTTTTTTTTTTTAGTATTCAGTAAGTTTAGATGGGACCACTTAATCTCCAGGCATTTGTTTTCCTTCAAACGGCAGGATTGCCACAGCAAACCCAAAAGTGTGGTACTACCACACTATTGTGCACTATTGTGTGGTACTGTGATTATTGGTTGATTGGACCATGGGCTACTTCACTACAGAGGCCTAGTTTCATTCATCTTTCTCCCAACACATAGAGTAGCACCTTAATATAATATGCATTCAATAAATGATAGTTGAAATGAATGAATGAATAAAATATGCTTAGGCTCTGCATCTCAGTAGATGCTCTAGGGAGAAGCTCATCTACAGATTCTTTTTGACTAAAGGAAGAAAAATGAATCTTCCTTGGTGAGTTTGATGACAGCTACCTTTCTTCATGCCCGATGTCCTTTCTTCTTTTCCTTACCTCCTCTCTCTCTATTCAATTACTTTCTTTGTACTCTGCCTTTTTTGGAAATGCGTTGGAGATGGAGGTAGCTGGCAGAATGAAGGAGTGGTCTTGCCATTGACTTTTCCCAAATCCTCCTAAACTGTCACTCAAGAAGATTCTTACATTTCTATGGCAATTCTTGGCTTAAAGAAAAAATCAGAGCCCTCTGTTTATAGTGTGACAATCTTACTAATCACTCCATGATTTTCCCTGTCTTTATCCTGCACTCTATGCCTTTCCACCATTATGAGCTCTACAGGCCAGATGTAGGTGGCATGCCTTTGTAGTTTTTATACTCTCCTCTGTGTTCCCATGAGGCTTTTCTCATACCTTTATGATGACACATTTTGTTGGATTATAAGTGAACTGATTTGCATGTCTATTTTCTCCTATAGACCGCAAGCTCTTTGAGAACCTTTGCTTTCATTGTTGCCTCTTCATGTTTTATGGTGCTTCATACAATGCGGACATGCAATATATGTTTGCTAAGTGATCAAACTGGGTATCTTATGATTCTTTAAAAGCAGAAAAAAGGAAAACCTTACTTTCCCAATGTTTGTAAGTCTTTATATTTTTCTGTCCCAACCAGCTCATCAAGCCTATCAAACTTCTGTCCTTCCTCCAACCATTCCTCTAGCTGAAGACATGTCAGAGTATTTCCAGGAGCACCCAGGAGGACATTCAGAAATAAGTCCATTTGGATCCTCCTTCTCTGATGGCTTTGATATGTGCCCCTCCCATATCACATCGCTCAGGAACAGTCCTACTTCCCTGCCTGGGGAAGCTCTTACAGCTCCTGGAGATGCAAAGCTCTCAAATTGCAAAATGGTGCTGAGTTCCCTTCAGATCTCACTGCACTGGAATCATACTGAGATCCAGCAGAAATGTGAAGAAGACTCCCTCTTTTCTGCTTGTGTCCTTCCCACAAAAGCCAGAAGAGATATGTGTTTTGGTAGCTGTCTCTGGAAAGGGGCTACTCCATGGCCCCTTTCAGGACTCAGTGCCAAAAAGAAGTGTTCTCTAGATTCCCAACTAGGGGTTAAATGCCTATGTGTACTCTTATCATACTTGTAGCTTTCTTTATCATAATCTTATCATGATGGATTGCAAGTGCCGAATGACTTAACAGTTTCTTCCATTAGCCTGACAGCTCTATGGAGGCAAAGATAATATATTGTTCATTCTTACATTCTCTTTACTCATCTTTATGTGTGGCATACAATAAAGGTAATAATAGTAATAATAATAATACTCATAGTGAATATTTGTATTGTACTTTCTCTGAACCAGATACTCTTCTAAGTGCTTTGCCTATATTAGCTCATTCCGTCTGCATGACAACTCTTTAGGCAGATACTATTATTATCTACATTTTACATGAGGATAAACTGAGGTACAGAGGGGCCAAGTAACTTTCCTAAAGTCATCCAGCAGGTAATTGGTGGAGCTTAATTTAAACAGAGGAATCAGGCAGCAGAGTTCATGTGCTCAATCACTGGACTACACTCCACTATGTTACACTACACAACTTGATACATTGTTACTCCGGATAAGGAGCTCATTCTTGGAAGCAGACATAGACTGGGCTGAGAGGACTCCTAGCACAAGGAGTAGAGAGCTTATGTTTATGGATGGGACGGGGGAGTGTGAACAGGATGCAGGAGTGGAGAAGGCTGATAGAAGAGTGACTGGGTGGAGAACCCAGAGGAGAGTCGGCGGCACACTTAGCAGCTGGTATAAGTAGGACATTTGAAGGAGACAGAGAAATGCCTAAAGGGGATTTTTGGATAATTTTCTTTGTGGGGCAGTCTCTAAAATTCCCCTGCTACTTCTTCTAGAAAAGGTATAGATCTGCATTATTCTTTCATTCAGCCTTTTTTTTTTTGGCAGGATCTCACTCTGTCACTCAGGCCAGAGTGCAGTGGTGTGATCATGGCTCACTGCAGCCTCAACCTCCCCAGACTCAGGTGAGCCTCCCACCTCAGCTTCCTGAGTAGCAGGGACTACAGGCATATGCCACCGTACCTCGCTAATTTTTATATTTTTTGTAGATATGGGGTTTTGCCATGTTGCCCAAGTTGGCCTCAAGTTCCTGGGCTCAAGTAATCCTCCCACTTCACCCTCCCAAAGTACTGGGATTACAGGTATGAGCCACCTTGCCTGGCCTAGATTTTTCTTTAAGGAAAACATCTTGTTAAGACTGGGCCAAGTGGAGTTCCAGAATTTGAATCCATCTTACAAGCAAACAGTGAGGTGTGTGAGTTGAATGCTACAGCCTCAACTCTCTTTGAATCTCCTGGGGGAAGAACAAGGAGAAATGGCTCAGGCCAGAGCCTGAAGCTAGCTGTATCTAGGATTTCTGATCAAGTTCCCTTATGTTTTGGAGATTGGGGGTACATGCATCCAAGAAACTGCAAAAGAGAAAGAGGGAAGGAAGGGTCGAGATGGTGCAGAAATAAGAACAAGAGAAAGTGAGAGAGGATGTAGAAAAACCTGCTGCTTTGATTTGTATGGTGTGATTTCTGAAATTGCTCCAGCCTCTACAGGATTTATGTGGCTTCATTAATCACACTTGCTTTTGAAATGGAATTTTTTGCCTCAAAGCCTTTGAACGCTGACATTCAAATACAATATATTCTTTTAAAATCACCTCTGGATAAAGACAACACTGTTGAGGTAATTCCCCCAGATTGTAGGTGGAGTCTGTTTGGTCCTCTGATCTTGATAATATGCTGAAAATAGGACCTCCTTTCAGAGAACAGAGAGGTCTGGTAAGATTAGGATCCTGGATGCTGACACCCTGGGCGAGGAATCCGTGGAGGAAAAAAAAGAAAGAAAAAGCCCCTGGTCTTTGATGAACGACAAAAAGCAGCGCCATCTAGTGGCAATTTCACTTATCCTGGCGCATCTTGACCGGGACCTCCCTGCCTGGCTCTTTGCTTATTATCAGAGGGACTGGAACACACAAGTTTACCCTTCTAGTGGCTGCATGACCTGCAATCAAATGACAGAGCTTAGGTGAAGACATGTGCGTCTTACAGCTGCTGCCAGTAACAGTGGCTCAACCCAAGGCATGTTTATTTTTGGTTGACTTTGGTATGCTGGGAAGTCCGTACAAACAACATAGAACAAAGATTATGGCTCTGGGAAGGAAAGGAAGGGAAGGGGAGTACTGGTCATCAAGATTCACACCAGATACACGTCCCCTTACCTAATTCACATAATCTCCCCAGTTTGCTAAGAAACCAAAGCACAAAGAGGTCAAGTCCAAAGTCAAGGAGTCAAGAGTGGCAGAGGCAGGATCTGAATCCAGGTCTCTTTAGAAAAACTTTCTCTCAGATTTAGCTTTTGTCAGAATTTTCCTCCCTGGAAGGCCCACATTTCCAGGCCTTGCCACAGATCTTCAGCCTTTAAGGGTGATGTTATTAGATAAGTGATAACACCTTAGAACAGTTAGGAGCACCGGCAGAATTGTCAACGTCTCATGCTTCCTATGGCTGAGCTACAGAGGGAAGAAATAGTCCCTTCATCATCCCTCAATGCTCAGATCCTGTGGGTGAAACTGTAGCAGCTGTTGGTGGGAAGCACTTTCTTTTCGCAAGCCACCACCAGCTGACCCTCCTGGGTCCACTGCTGCTCCAGTGTCCTGCACCTTAGGAGTGCCCCCTCCCTACCACTGCTACCATGGGGCTTGCAGCAACAACCTCTCTGGCCAGCAGTACTCTCTGAAAGTGAATTCCATCCATTCAGATTCTGATGTAATAAATCATTTTCTATGCATTGGCATATTTTTATTGGAAAAAAACCACTTAACATTCTTCATAATTTGGAATAGATGTTGGTTTTTAAATAAGAAAGTATTCATTGTATGACTAATTTACTTTGAATTCAATTTATGACTTAATCAGAAAATAAATGTTAATTTCTTTTATTTATGAAAGCTCACTAAAATGTAGGCATAGAAAATATTGTAATATAAGCCCTCTCCAATTCAAAAGGTTAATGGTGGAGATTAAGAAGATAGCTCTGACCCACTATACTGCAGGGAGCAAGCAAGAAAGAGGCATTTAGGTAAAGTCATAAGCTTACGGTAATAAAGCAAGCATATATAGTTCTGAATTTTTAATTCAGGTACTCAATTACAGTTACATGGGTAAAATTTTTTTTTGCTTGAACAAACTCTAGTAGATAACTGACTGCTGCTACCAACATGAGGGACAGAAAATAACAGATTACACAACGAATTAAGACTTCCTCTTGCCATGGGAGTTGACTCCTAGGAAGAAAAGAAAAAAAAGCTTTCCTGACTTTTCAATGAGCAAATGATGTTATAATTTGAATAAACAGATCCAGGGTATGACAAAGTAACTGGTGAAAACTACAGTTGTCCAAGTCATGTGATCAAAATCAGGATTCTGTCCTTTTTCGAAAGTTTCCTCATTAATGTTAAAAACTTGTCAAGGAATCTAGTTTGAGAATGACTTGCCTTTTCCCTGAAATGCTTTTATTTATTTATTTACTTATTTATTTGAGACACAACCTTATCCTGTCACCCAGGCTGGAGTGCAGTAGCACGATCTCAGCTTACTGCAACCTCTGCCTCCCAGGTTCAAGTGAGTCTCATGCCTCAGCCTCCCAAGTAGCTGGGATGACAGGCAACCGCCATCTTGCCTAGTTAATTTTTGTATTTTTTGTAGAGAGGGGGTTTTGTCATTTTGACCAGGCTGGTCTTGAACTCATGACCTCAAGTGATCCACCCACCTTGGCCTCCCAAAGTGCTGGGATTACAGGTATGAACCACCATGTCCAGCCCTGAAATGCTTCATAATTGACATTTTGGAGAGACAGTTTTTGTAAGATTATATCATAGTCTCCCTGATTTTTCATGAGCAGGTATTGGGTTTGGTATAAAATGTAGACAATCTGGGCTTGGAAATAATGGGGCCTTTGAGATATTTATCAAATGATTCTACAAAATTTAAAAGCAGATAATTTCTCAATGTAATTCAAAATTAGACTTTTCTCTCATAACTTGGGCTTTAACATTTCTGAAAACTAACTCAATGTCGTGTTGGTTTTAGAGTGAAAACACATTTTAACAACAGCAAGAAGGAAACCCAATGTCAGCAAACTCCTTGTTGATGAAAACAACCATTGGTTATTATGACACTCAGTCACAATAACCTAATGAAGAGTGAACCAGGACAGAAACTTGGACATGGATCTGGTCACTCAGTAGATCCTGACTCTTCTTCTACCCCTGGGTTGTCATCCACTTGATTACATTTTTTTTAAACTTCTGAAATCAATGGTAAAGAGTCCTTTTCCTAATGGAAAACTCACTCTACAGAGTCTGTCAATGGAGGCTGGATGGTGGGTGAGGCAGCCTTAAAATAGTAAGAATAAATATGACTTGTTGCATGCCTGCTGGGCACCAGTGTTGCATTTCTACTATGTGCTCCTGTATTAAGTGGCTTTTGTTTGTTTGTATATTATTCTTTTAATTCTCAAGGTACTATCTCTCCTCTCCCCCCGCCTCCCCCCCCATTTTTTTTTTAACTGTGACAGCTTAGATAACTTGCCCAAATTCAAGTTGATTTATTTGGTAGAGTCAGGAAGATTTTGTGCTCTTTACTAGCTAAGTTGGGAGCACTGTCATCCAGGGGAAAAGGCCTCTCTTGGTGAGACAGAGGAGAGAAAACAGGAAGTGCTCCCCTGGTCCAGGCAGTTGCCCTGTGTCCCTATGCTCAAAAAGTTGAGTCCAGACTAATTGTCATATTCTGACCTCCCCTGTCCCACTGCTTTTCTTTTTCACAAGGCAGTAAACATGTTAGTAGTTTGGCAACTGAACTCATGGGTTGGTGGAAGTAGACAGCCACCAAATGGTGTGCTTGAGTAGTGCAGTGGGAAAAGCTTCTGAGGGAGACAATTGAGATGTCTCTAGGGCTAGCAATGCTCTCACTCTGAGACTGGCCTCAAGACAAGGGAGGGGAGGGGTTCTCTCGTATACTACATATATCTATCCCCATGTACACAGCTGATTGGTCCAGTGAGGGACACCTGACCAAAGGTAAGCCAATAAGATCCTTCCCTAGTATTTTTTGACCACAGCTGATTGGTCCAGTGAGGGACACCTGACCAAAGGTAAGCCAATAAGATCCTTCCCTAGTATTTTTTGACCAGTAACTAAGGGAATCTCCTGCTGGAGGCAATGCTTCAGATACAAAAGGTAGGAGTTGCTGCCAGCTGCCATGTTTCTTGCCATGTAGAAGTCAGTTTCAGAGAATAAAGGCAACATTCGGAAAGAAATATGGGGTGAGATGGAGAGAGTCGGTTCTGGTCATCTTTTATTCCCTAGTTCCAATTGTTTCTTAAGCCCCTGCTGCACCCATTCCTGGGTACATGGTTCTCTCTAAATCAGTACGTGTTGTTTCTTTAGCTTGTAACCATTGAATTCTGACCAACACATTCTCCTTCTTCAAAGGAGAAATTCATTGTACTTTCAGCCCCTTAATAAAATACAAATAACCATAGATGGGCTTATTCTGTTTTAATGTAAGAACAATTGCAATTCAGCTGTCTTCTTGAAACAGTATTAGTACCAGGCAGCTGAGGACTTGCAGACTTAAGGCAAAGCCTAGGTTAAACTCTGGAGAAGGGAAAGCAGAATTTGTGGGGGATAAGGGTTAGGGGGTGAGGACTGGGGAATTTACCATATTTAGGAAGAGGAGACCTCAGAGTAGAAAATGGTCTTGAAAGTGAGTATTGAAAGAGGAAATAAGCACATTTTACTTACGTCATAATACTATGAGGCCAATATTTTTGGGTCCATAATCAGAGACTGATCTTTTTTTGGAAAGGGAGAAGAGATATTTATTGCAGTTTTTCTAGAATATTACTTCTAAGAATTTGCTGGCTCTGAAAGAACTTGATAGATTCTGTTTCTAGTCTCTGCACATATTTTTATTTGAAAATATTTTTAGTATTACATAAATAACAAATATGAATTTTTGCTAGGCTGTCTGTGAGACAGGGGTTGGGGCATTAAAAAACACGTTCTAGTGACCCCTTATTTAAAACATAGTGGGGTATAATTTTAGAGCAGTAAAACCTTATTATAACATACTTACAGTTGACATTTTCAGGCTGTATTGTCCATGTTTTTAAGTCCTGGAGAAAGGCCCATTAAAGCTGTGTTTCTCACATTAATTCAACATTTAACCACTTACAATACAAACCCCAGTCTTTTGGAAAATGTCATTAAAATTTTCTTGCCATATATGGACATTATTTATTGTTTGAGCCCCATTGTCTACTTATAATATGCCCTTTATCAGACCCAAATGCCCACTTCAGAGATTTTCGTTCTGAGCAACAACTGGCTTCTTACATTATCCAATGATGCAGGAAAGTTAAATTACAGCCAGTTCATATCATAGAAACAAAATGTTTCCTGCAATTACTGATAAGGGACAGTTCATTTTCTCTCTGTCATCCTGAAAAAACCCTCCTAACAACAATTCATGCCTGGTTAAACAGGATTTCCACATCTACTGCTGACATCTTTCCAAATAATTCAGGGTTGTTATTACTGTATAGCCCTGGCAAGGCTCAAAAGCAAGCAGACTTGACGAGTCTGCTCAAAGCAGAGCTTAAGTAGTTGTAATTAATAATAATTACATGCCCACTACACTCCAGTTTTATCATATTACCCGTCGATGCAAATAAAAAACCCCACACGCAACACACTTGCAACAGGATTAGTGCATTAATAAAGTCACTCTGCATATGCCATCTCCCTAAAGTTGAAAATATTCATAATGATTTCTGTTTTATTGATCTTCATGATTGCATGTCTGGTTGCAAATGTTGTTTAGATGCAATACAGCTTGGGATCAGTCTTACTCTCTTCCAAAAACCTTCTCCCCTCCTGCCGTGACTCGGATTCGAACCGAGGTTGCTGCGGCCACAACGCAGAGTACTAACCACTATACGATCACGGCAAGCTACTGAAGAGCTGAGCACTAAGCTTTCTCTAAGAGCTATTGCAATATTAAAATTTGTGGAAACACTGCCATCTATTGTCTAAATATGTACACTTTCTTAATATTGGGAAGGAGAAGCTGTGTTTCCGTGATTTCTAATTATTTAGAGGAACAATAACAAATTCCTTGAAAATAAAACTAACGTCTTCTTGGCTGGGTAAATTGTAATAGGAGAGGATTCACTGGGTTTGCTGTCCAGGAAATGGTGATGAAGGTAACAAGACTAAGAGATACCAGTCTGTTGACTCACACTTCCTATGTTTAATCAATGATGGATATGGATTTCCCACCCCAACCACCACCAAATAATGTTGCATTGAATAACGTATGAGCCTCTTTTGTGCATTTTTTCACCACTACCTTATTTCTATTTGCTTAGGCAGCACAACAATAAAAAATATAGCAAGAACAAAATGGCCTGAGGACTGCAGAGACTCAGAAAGACTTGCTTTTCCTACTAGGAGAAGCCAAAGTCAGTACATCCTGACTGAGGAAAGGCTCCCTTTCAAACTCATTGATCCCTGAAGCTAGTTTTCTCCCCACCAGAATATAGGCCTTAAAGCCACAATAATCTCAGCAAGAAAAGCTTCCCAATAACATTAGCAAGCCACCACACAAAGAAACTGGAGTGTTCTATGCTAGATAAGTTTCAAGACGAAATTTATTTTAGCTTTCTTTGTTGTAAAACTTGAAGTAGTAAGTGGTCTACACAAGATATTCCAGGGGCTGAAAATCTTAAAACAAAATGCACAGAAATATCTATTTCTAATCAATGGATTGTTATCAGGGTGCCTCCTTTAATTCCTCTATACAGAGAGGACCTGGGAACAGCTGGAGCTAGCTGGCACTGTGTGTGGGTGGCAAGAACCTCATGCATGTATTGATTGGGTGCCCACAGCTCCAAGGCTTCTAGAAGGAGGATATCTCAGAAGAGAAAAGTTTCAGACATAAATGTTCACTCACTCACTCCCATCTGATCATCTATAGTCCCTCTTATTTTTCTTCAATCTTTCACAAATACATCTTCCTTCTATGGCCACATAGAAGATTCTTGCTTGGAGTTCCTGCTCCAGAGCCATGCATGCCCTCCATAGGAACCAGGCAAAGCATTCTCTGGCCTGAACAGGAACACATGTGAGTGAGTCTGGTGAAAGGTAACCCTGTGGCAAGGGGGCAAACCAAATCTCCTGGTCGACAAAAGAGGACACGTTTCCCAAAGTATAGTCATTCGTGTACCACCTTCATAATTTTTGCTGTGGGCGTGTACCAACTGAACCACAGGAGAAATAATATTTTTAAAAGATTAACTCATAGCATACAAATTGTGGAACCAGACTATCTGGATTTGAATTCGGGCTCTATCACTTACTAACTGGGGGAACTCAGGCTGCTTATTAACCTCTGTGCTTCTGTTTTCTCATCTATTAAGTGGAGATAAAAATAGCAGCTACTTCATAGGATTGTTATGAGGGTTCAACAGATAAGTACAGGACAACGACCTAAAATAGGTCTGTCACATAGTAAGCATGGTAGAAATGTTAGTTACGTTACTATAATTTAAATAAATTTTCAAAGAAAAGTTTATAACATTCCATATATTTAAAAAACATAGTATCACATTCCATAAATAGAGGTCACTCTAAAATGTGAAAACAAACCAGTAGAATTAAATCCTAGCAGACACTCTAAACTCCAAGCTCAAGTTCTGCTCTGTGTTTAAAAGGCAGGTGGGCAGGAGATCTGTTAAATCCTCACCAGCCTCAGAACCAGGCTTCTTCTGGACTCTTCCAAATGACCACAAAAGATTTGAAAAAGGAATAACTTTCTCTTCACAGATTTTAATACTATTAAATGCCACACCCATTAAACTCCTTAAATTACTTCACACATTGGATCTGTCCACCTAGGTCATACTATATGACAATGCTCAAATCCTAGTGACTTGGAATAAGGAAGGCTTTCCCTCCCTTGCACTGATCCACATTCATTGCATGGCCCTGCTTTCTGTCTCCTCACTCAGGGAACCAGGTTAAGGTAACAACCACTGTCATGAACACTGCTCATTGCTTTGGCAAATGGAAAGAGCTCTGCAGATTCCGGAACCTGCAACGGAAAGCTGTTCTTACAACTCACTGGCTACATCTGGTTCCATGGCCTCAGCTTGCTATAAAAGTCCCAGGCAGTGCATCCCTGCCATATGTCCGGAAAGCAGGGAGCTGGAAATCTTAGGTGAACATCACTCAGGACTTCCAGCCATGCCACTACTGGTGAATCTCAGCTGAGAGAAGTCTTTGAGGCTGTGTACCTCAAAATACACATGACTGGGGAGCAAAACCCTGACATGGAGAAGTGTTCACCAGGTAAGGTTTTCATTTGGTATCTGTATGGGCTTCTCTCTTACTTGATATCAGTCATTGTGTGCATAGACTCTGAAAGGTTCTTGCCTGTTACAGTGAGATGGACTTTTGAACAGTTACCAAATTTCTCCTGCACATTCACTGTCTTCTTAGGATATGCATTCAGATTTCTTCCACAGCACCAAATACCTGCGACTCACTACAAAGGGAAAAATCCATGGAACCAAAACATGGTTTCTGATGGCATTTGCAACTTCTTTGCAACCTACCACCTGATTTTTTTTTTCTCTGATTGTGCTATCTCAATAGTGACATTATTATCACTCTCCCACTAATTTATTCATGATTCACAAAGACTTGGGATCTACTATAGTTCAGTTATTTTTTCTGAATCTTAAGGATTCGGTGGAGAAGAAAACAGAAATGGATCATGATTTCACACAATTTATAGTCTAGTGACTGAGATATAGATGAATAGAGATAATATATGAGTTGGCACCCCGGAAGGACATACATATTTCCTTAAAGTTTTCAAATGAGGCTGAAGTTGAGAAAGGCAGGGAAGGCATTATGAGAGAGAGGAAGGAGAGAGGGAGAGAGAAAGAGAGAGAAAGAGACAGAGAAGAAAGTGGCCTGCTTTGTCTGGATTCCAGTTCTTTCTCCAACCTTTCTCCCTGTGTGACCGTGGACTAGTCACTTGACCTCTCTGTGTCTCTATTTCCTCATCAGAAAGGTAAGAGAAATTGGTCTAGGTGAGCTTTCAGATTCTTTACACCTCTGATATGCCATACATTTAATATAGGGAAATACATTTACGAACAATAGCCAAATGTAAAAAGTGTGGAGGAAAAAACACCTATTCAAAGCAGGAAAATCTTATAACTATTATAGTCATCTTTTATGTGTTTTCTTAAGTTCATGGAAGCTGTCCCTTTGTCAGCTTTCAAATGTTGTCAGCCTCATTTCCCTGCCTATGGCAACACATTTTAAATAAGATAGGGATCAGTCTGCTGTATGAGTGATTTAAGTTGGGTGTAAGCGAGAAGTTCTTGCTTGTGTGGGGCATTAAACTATGGAATTCATTCCCAAAGAAGATTGTTGACTTCCCCTTTCAGAGTTTTAAAAATAAGATGAATGTTTACCAGGGGCTCATTGTTCCACATGAGAGAGCCTGGCTTTCCTGCCTCTCCTCTGGCCTCCTGGTGCTGCTCTTCTGATGGAGTTGTTCCTCTCCCTGGTTGTTTATAATGGATTCTAGCAGAGGAGCCTGGAGCTGACAGGACGGCCCGGGACCGGAGGGGGTCTCCCACCTCCCCAGCTGAGTCCTATCTCCAGCGTCGCCACTCCTACCCCTTTTCCCAGGCCACTCTCTGTGTTCTCCTGCTGGTCCCTCTTCTCAGTGTGCCTCCTGCCTCGCTGGGCGTAGGGAAATGACAGTCAGATCCATCACTGGGCTGGAGGCCAAGAGTGGCAATTCATGGGGCTGAGGCTGGCGCAGTGCCCAGTTTTCAGACAAAGACAGGTTGGGAACCCCCCTGCAATGAAGGCTCCACGGTTCCCTCCTCCCAGAGTCCTGTCTCTTGTTTCTTAGGTACTTTCTAGAACACCACCCCCATCCTTGTGTGCGTGTGCGCGTGTGTGTGCGCGTGTGTGTGCGCCCGTGTGTGTGTGTGTGAGATGGAGAGAGGTTGGTGGGGAGTAGATGAGCGGGAACTGAGAAGCAGGGAGGGAAGGAGAGAAAGGCTGGACAAATCTTGTGCTTGTAAGGGTACCAAGGATTGCTCATATACTACACACACTTATGGAAATAAATCATATTTTTAGGGGGAAAATAAGATAGCTGAAAGCAGAGGAAGCCCAAGTCAGTTGCAGCTCCGGATTTCAAGCTTCCAAATACATCACCGTGATAAAGAAATGCTGGGTGCTAAATGGTCTTAGGTGTGACCATCTCAACGCTTCCTGTGTGTATCAGAAAATCCTTGATCCTGAGAGAGCGTGAAACACCAGAGAACAACGCTTTATTTTCAGAATTCTTGTAACCACAAAATGTTTTAACAGTTTACATTTTCGAGAGTAAACTGCCTGGAGTGATTTTCCCCCTTGCTTATTAATGAATTCTATTTAACCAAGTCAGAAATCTTGCTGTGGGGAAAGCTGGAAAGGGGGTGGTGGGGGTGGAGAGGGGTTGTTGGTTGGTGGTTTAATTTTAATTTTTTTTGCCTGAAGGCACCATTAGAAAACTCCAGATGCAAAGCTTTCTAATAGAATTCTTCATCAGACACAGCCCCCTGGAATACATGGGCCTAACCTTTACGATCTGGCGAGCCAGGCCTCTATTTGGAAACCTTGTGAGGGGGCGCTGATCCATTAATGATAATGTGTAATAACAAAGAGCCAGGAGAACAGCTGAAGGCCTGGAGCGGCAGAGAATGAGGGCTCTGCGTGTAGAAAGAGGGGTGGCAACAGGACACCCGAGAAAGAGGGACATGGGGTGGAGAGAGGGATCGCTGAGTAGTGGAGAGCCTGGGAACGCTCCCAATGACCATATTTTCTCTTCCCATCACATTAAGATTCTGAGGTTTTAAGACAGAAAAGTGTTGGCAGGAAGGAGCCCAGTTAGCATTCTGGATTTATGACCAAGAGGATTCTAACCAATCCCTGTGGAGCTACTTTTTGTTGAGAAGTTTCAGGCTGGGCATTGTGGCTCATGCCTAAAATCCCAGCACTTTGGGAGGCCGAGACAAGAGGATCATTTGAGGCCAGGAGTTTGAGAACAGCTTAGGCAACAAAGTGAAATTCCCTCTCTACAAAAAATAAAAAGATAGCTGGGCATGGTAGCACAGGCCTGTAGTCCTAGGTACTTGGGAGGCTGAGGTGGGAGGATCCCTTGAGCCCAGGAGGTCAAGGCTATAGTGAGCGGAGCTCATACCACTGCACTCCAGCCTGGATGACAGAACGAGGCACAGGCTACTTGAAGGTCTGGGGCCGATAGCCTTGGATAAATGATTTAACCTTTCTGTGTTTAAATTTCCTTCCTAAAAAGGGGATAATAATAATAGCTACTTTATAGGGCTGTTGTGAGGATTGAATCAACATACAATGTGCTTAAAAGAGTGCCTGGTACTTAGTAAGTGCTTAATAAATATTAGCTATACTTTGGCCACCCCAGATGTGGGAGTGAGCTTCCCTGAGCCTCAGGCCAGAAAGAGAGGGTGCCAGGAGAGCTGGCATATGCTGAGCCCCAGAAGTGGCCTGAGATTTGGGGACTGGCCTCTGTTTATAAGAAGTGGTCAGGGCCAAGGGGTGAGTTGGACACCAGATGGGCCAGAGTGCCTCAGGGTCTGGACAGGTGGTTCCAATTCCAGAGATAGGGACATGACAGGGGCATGTGAGGAAAACAAGTAGAGGCAAAAACAGGTGTAAGGGTTGAAAACAGAAGCCAAAGCAGTTTGCCCCAGTTTTGGGCTGACACATTGCCCTTTCTGCCCTATATGAACCAATAACTCAGTCAATTTCATCAGGAGCTAAGTGGGCAAGGCAGGAGAAGAACTTTGGGTGGAAATTGGAGGGAGAAGGGATGGTTGAGCCACATGGCAGCTGGAAGTCGTTCCTCAAAGCCCTTCTCTGTAGAATGATCCAGGCATTTGGCTCACCTGGTGGACCTACTTTTTGTCTAGATTTGTTCTTTTCATGGTGACAATGAGCTTGCTCTGAAAATGGCTGAGCCCTCACATGCATGAGGCACCTGGTGTGAGCTGGGGTGGGGCTGGGGCAGTCGACTGCCACAGAGCTCTGCAAGGGGCCAGCTGTGTCTTCCTCATCTTTCTGTCTCCCACACGCTTCACCTTAGCACCTAGGACAGAGCACACGCTGACTAGATTGAAATATTGAATTGGCCTGGGTGTGATCCAGAATCCCTGAAGTGCGGTCTTATTTTAGAGTTTCAGAAGGAGCTGATATCCATTGAAGGGCTCTTTAGTTGGCCTATTTTTCTTACAGTTAGGTGTTTTGTTATTGATGATTTTAATTTTGCCTCTTCTGAAGTACATTTCACAAATATACTTGTTGAATTACACAGGGTCTATGTCCAATTTTGACCTTCTTTATGAATGTCAAAAATCACTAGGGCCGCAATCTCTCCTGATTAAAGCGGGGCTATGAAATAAACAAGCACATCACTGATCAGGAAGAGACTGCTGTCCAACTGATGAGCCCTTGATAATCTGGCAATTCCAAAATACATGAAAATACTATTTGCATCCCCTGATAACAATGCCTCAGTCACTTGAGACTGAGAGAGAAACCAGGGCACTGGATAATGCAATGAAGTGAACACAGAATTAACACTACATTACCTGTTCATGTTTCGTTCTGCTTTGTTCATGATGAAGTTTATAACCTGGGAACATTCATTTATCCTCCTTTGCCTCATTGACTTTAAAAAGAATAGTAAACCTGCTCTTTTTCTAATACACAAAGGTATTAAGAGAAAAATGTGAAATATTCAGAACAGTTTGAAAGGTGTCGTGTAGAACATACAACTGCAATTTTTCTTACTACTATCATCATCATGACAGCCATTCCTGATGTGGAAGATAGATATTAGGTTTAAAAGATGAAGCCAGATTTTTACCCTAGGTAACCCTAGAACTATAAAGATATCTTGGATAAAAAAAAACCTGGACCCTTGACAGCTTTCCCTTAATTATCATCAATTCTCTGAGTGGGTGCCAAAAAAAAATGGAGAGTGAAAACCAAAAAAAAAAAAAAAAAAAAAAGGAGGGAAAACCAGCCTAATTGAATGTAGGATAAACTATTCATTAGCAAGCTAAATAGCTACGACATTTAATAACCTGTAGTGCCTCATGGAAAACCAAGACATTGCCAAAAGTAATTGAAGTTTGTGATTCTCCAAACTGTTATTTAAAGCAGGATTTGGCAAGGCTCAGTGGGTCTGCGCCGATTTTAATTGCATTTTTAAAATTCAGGATGGAGATTTCGTTTCTTTTCTCGTTATTTGTGCAGCGAAGTCCCTTTATGGTGAACGTGCTTATAGTGAAACCTTATGCGGTGATTTTTAAAGTTCAAAGCATGTGGGATCCATCTATATCAAAACCCATACTTTATGTTCTGACCTTTTAACTGATTCCTGGTTGCATATAGCCCACAATTCTTTCTTCTTCTTCTTCTCCTTCTCCTTCTCCTTTTCCTTCCTCCTCTTCTTCTTTTTTTTTCCTGCCTGACATCTAACAAAGCAGCCTCAATGCTTATTACTATGACAAGCAGCTTCCTGGGGGGTCAAGATGGGCTTGACCTCAGGAGAGGGCCTCCTCCAGTGGTGAGTGAATGGGCCGTGGAAGAGAATCACCAGGTGGCCATGTCTGCCTGTGGAATAAGCAGTAGCTGGAACCATCCCCACCCATAGACACCCAGAGACCATTAAATATATACAATGCATTTATTACAAACCCTTTGTACAGTACATTTACGAGAGGCAACTATGATTGTATTACCCTCAAAATTACTGAAGGGCTTCTCCATTCCCTTGTAATTTCCCATGAATGATGGTTTTAAAATAGCTACCATTCGTTGAGTACATAGTAATACGGCAGGCACTGTGCTAAACACTTTACAGGAATTAGGTCATTTCATCCTCAGGAGAACCTTCGATATGATTTTCTTCATTATACCAAGGTGCAGAGTTGGTGAAGGAGCTTGCTCAGGACCACACAGCCAGAGCTGCCAGGGCTGGGACTGGAGCCTGGGAGGCTGACTCTGGGTCCTCCTCGCTTAATCGCCACCCTCTCCTACAATGCTGGTTAGTGTGCTGGACCCCATGTGTGAAATTTCCTGACGTTCTCCCCATTAAAATTTCTGTCTCCGGTGTCTTATCACACAGGAACATGCATCTCTGATTGCTTTAGTTTCTCACCTTGTAAAAAAGGTTACCTAATAATATCTTCCACAAGGGGTCGTTGCGAGGATCAAATGAGCATGAGCAAAAAATGCATTTGATAAAATGTCCAGTAAAACACGGCCACGTATTAGTCCGCTAGGGCCGCCATAACAAAGCACTACCACTGGGCGGCTTAAACAACAGAGACTGATCGCCTCACAGTTCTGGAGGCTACAAGGAGCTTCCAGGGCTCGTTCCTTCTGAGGGCTGGGAGGGAGAATCTGTCTCAGGCCTCTCCCCAAGCTGCGGGTTTGCCGGTAATCTTTGGCGTTCCCTGGCTTGGCATCACTCTAATCTCTGTCTTCATCTTTGCGTGTGTGTGTGTCTCCTTGTCAAACTTTGCCTTTCGATAGGACACTAGTCCTATAAAACTTGATTATCTCTGTAAAGACCCTATCTCTGAACAAGGTCACATCCTGAGGATCTGGGGGTTCAAGTCCAACATACCTTTTTGAGGGGACAGAACTTAACCCATAACAAACTATGATCTGCTATTTTTATTAGCAACAATGGTATCAGTAATGTGTATAACTAGAATATGTTTCTTCTATCAGGTATAGTGTTTGCAGTCTGCGGAAGGCTATTATGCACAAGGCTTTGACCCAGGGCCACACTTGCGACATGGCCAATCCCAGGTGTGGAGGCAGGCAAACCTTTCACAGATCTTTAAATCCCCGCCTCCCATGACTCTTCTGCCTATATGTGGCGTTGCTTCTGTCCTTCCCAGAATGCAGGACAGTGGGAGACCGACTCACAGAACTTTGGGAAAGGAAGGTCAAGGTTCACAGCTAACTATGGCAGTGCTGAGGGTAATCAGTTGGGCAGTGCCAGATTTTTCTTCTTGAGTGTCGTCTGAGTGATCACCTCGGCTGTCCTTCTTGGCAGTCTCCATGCTCCCCACTTCCATCCTCCATGCTTGGCGATTACTTCCTATAGATGGGCTTCCAAACCAATGCCTTCATCTGAAGCTTCTCTCAAAAAACATGATGCCATATTTCTAATTAGCTACCCAGCCTCTTTGCTGACTGTCTCATAGGCATCTCAGGTTTACTGTTCAGACTGAAGTCAGGTGTCTCCCACCCACCTACCCTTCTTCTTCCACATCACGTATCTCAGGTAGACGCACTGCCATTCCTCAAGCTTCATGAGCCAGATGAAAACTTCGATGCCATCCTCAGTCCCTTTCTAAGCCACGCTTCTCCATTCTATTTATTCTAACCTGGCCCCAATTGCAATACGTCCTCCTCTTAACACTCTCAGGGATATCTCTTCATCTTTACTTCCCAATTATTTTAGTACAGGCATTTGGCATTCTTGACTTCCTATTTTTGCCTGTGGTCTCACCCTTTAACTTTCCACATGTACAAAGTTACCATTCTAAAATGTAAATCTAGTGGCATAAATCTCACGATAGACTGTAATATCCATGAAGACAGAAACTGACTTACTGATGTGGATGTACTCTCACTGCTGAGCACACTGTCTACCTAACATGTGGGAGGTCCTCAATTAATATTTACTGTATGAAAAAAGAACAGAAAATAAAAATTTCTGTGTCACTATCCATTGTCCACAAAGTCCAAACTGTTAAACAAAACATCAAAGGCTCTTCACTGTGTGTCCCCAAACTATTTTTCTGGCAATATTTTCTACCTCTGTTCAGTCCCTCATACTAAGACCAGCTAAGCAAAATTATTTGTCATTTTCTAAGCATATTTATGATTTTCATGGCCCTAATCATGCGAAATTACATATTTGATGTGTCAGCTTGAGATGCTAATGAAAGATCCAAATGAAGATATCAAATATGCTGTTAGGTGCATGAACCAGGAACTCACAAGAGAGGCTTAGGGTTAGAGTAAGAGGTTTGGAAGCTGCAATATATAGATGGTGTTAAAACCAAGGTAATGAAAGAACACACCTAGGGAGAGAGTGTAGATTTAAGTAGAGTATTCATCAATTCAACATAGATCATCAAACCAGACACAGAGTTTAGGTAACAGTAGGTCATTCAAGTGGCACAATCTAGAAGGTAATGGCTAGAAAAAATTGACGCTTGGGCTGGGTGATGGAAAGAGATAAAAATATAAGTATAATGGTAATTGTTGAAGCTCTGAGAATGGATGAGCTTCTAAATAAGAGTGAATTATCCCTGAAAGTGTTACTTAACCTCATGCCAGAGAGAAAGATTTGTTTTCATGATTAGATGTTGAAAGACTCAGAAATGTATTGGGGGAAAAGAAAACGCAAATCTTAGATGATATAGCCAACATTTCCTTATCCAGTCATTTAACATTTACCAAATGTTGTCCTTATCCCCATTTACTCTTTGACTTTTAAAAAATTGTGAAATATGTCAGAAGAATATAAAAACATATGTACATCATTAATAATTTAGACAAGAAAATAAGCTTAACCAAGTTAAAACAGAATATTACAAGGACTGTAAAGGCCCTTTTTGTGCACTATCTGCCTTCTTCAACAGGCAACTAATATCCTCACTTACATGATAATCATTCCCCTGTTTTTCTTTCTTGTCTTACCACCTATGTATGCATTCCTCAATCAGAGATTGTTTAACTGTGCTTGCTTTAAAACTTTATATAAATGGAACAATACAGTATGTATTCTTCTGTGGCTTGCTTTTTATACTCATGTTTGTGAGCTTCGTCCATGTTGATGTGTGTAGGTGTAGTTTGTTTATTTTCAGTGCAGTATGGTGCTTTTTGGCCCCAACTATTTGTTGCTGGTATATAGGAATGTAGTTGATTTTTCTGTGTTGGTTTTTACTTGGCAAACTTGCCAAACTCTTTTATTAATTCTAATAATTAACCTGTATATTTTGGGGGTCTTCTATTTTGATAATCGTACATATCATTGCAAATAGTGATAATTTTAATCATTTCTGGTTTTGTATCATTGTGATGGCTAGAATCTACAGTACAAGTTTGAAGGAAAGGGGTGATAGCAGGCATTGTTGTCTTTTTCCTGGTCTTCAAGAGAGTGTTCTTACCATTACTGTCATCAACTATAACTTTTACTGTAAGTTTTTATAGATACCTTTTATTGGGTTAAGGAAGTTACCTCCTTTGCCAGTTGGCATAAGAAATTTTGATCTTTTTTAGAATTTAGATCATAAAATTAGTATTCAATTTTAGCAAACACTCTGGCTTTTATTTAGATGATCATTCAATTTTTCTCCTTTAATATGTTAATGTGTACATTAATTTCCAAATTTACAAGTTTTAATTTTTAAATATTAAACCAATTTGGCATTTCTGAAATAAGTCTAATTCGGTCATTAGGTTCTATTCTTTTATAAACGTAAATGAGCATTGCTGGTTTAGTTTTATGAAATTTTCTGTACGATTTACGCTGCGTTCTCAAATGAGATTAGCCTGACACTATTTATTGTTTTATAGACCCAATACTTATTTCTGTTCACTTATGTATTTGCCACTTTTCATGTTCTTCTTTTCTTCTTGCATCTTTGATGTTTGATTGGGGAACATTTTCTTGATGCCTAAAGAACATCCTTTAGAATAGACATTAGAGAGTTTTCTGGTAACACGCTGGCTCGGATTTTGTATGTATGAAAATGTTTTGATTTAATCTTAATTTCTGAAGTACATTTCCACTAGCCATAGAATTCCAGGTTCTCCCAGCATATTGGAGATATAATCGCACTGTCTTCCAGCTTTCATTGCTGAGAAAGGTGCTTTCAGACTCTTGCTCACCCGAAGAGCATGCCTTTGCTGTCTGGCTCCTTTTAAGGTCATTTCTTCATTTTGGTTTTGCTTTTGTTTGTATGTTATCTTTTCGGTTTCACAATAGTGTGTCTAAGTATGGATTTCTTTTTAATTACACCGTTTAGGATTAACTGGGCTTGAATCTGTGGGTTGGAACATTTGATCAATTCTGAAAAATCCTTAGCCATTATCTCTTCAGATATTGTCTCTGCTTAATTCCCCTTGTCTTATTCTTCTGGGACTCCAGTCCAACATTGCATGTTCTCATTACGCCCCACATGTCTCTGTCTTTGTTTATTTTTACTATTGTTTTGTTATCCTATGCTTCTATTACTCTACTGTCAAACTCATCCATTTCATTTCTTTCCTGTATAACATCTACTTGTGGTTTGTAGCAGCCATTGAAAATTTATATGTGTGTCATACATATAATAATATGACTTGAAAACAGTATAATCATACATTTTAAAATCATACCTAAAAATTATGTAGTGAGCACTAACAATATCTGGGCCCATACTAGCTATGTAAATATATTCTCTCTCTTAAATAAATGAACGTATTATTATGTAATTTTAAAGACATCACAAGAGTACAGGGAATAGTATTAATATAAACAACTTCTGCCCATTACTCAACTTTAATAATCATCATTTTAACAATCTTATTTTATCTTTCTCTACCTATACACTTTAAACACATTTCTTAGGAAAATTTTCAAATAAATCTCAGATATCATGTAATTCCATCTGAAATAACATTTTGCCAGAAAATACCTTAGTAATCATCTCTAATGGATAAGAACATCTATATTTATGCAGAACCAACATGCTTTTATCACATATGAATAAACCAACACATAAATTCCTTGTATGCTTGAGGTATTTTTATCATAAGAATCATATATTTCATAAGTTCAATGTAGTTCTTTGAAAGTCTGTTTGGTTATGTTTTATAGTTTATTGTTTCTATTTCATATTTTCAAATCATCACATTTTAATATTACACAGAATTTTTTAATAGCCTGTGTCTGAAACTTCCACGGCCTGAAGTCCTTATGAATCTATGTCTGCTCTGTTTGTTTTTAGTTATTGCTTATGGTGCATTATTTCCTTGTGCATTTAGTAAATTTTTATTGCAGTATGCTCCATATTCTTGGAATTGTATTCATGGCAGTTCTTTAGGGCTTGGAAAGAAGATGTGTTCTTCAGAGAGGATCTACATTTGTTTCTCTTATTCACCTTGTGGTACAATTAGTCTGGGGTCACTCTCAATTAAATTCTTGGCTTGAGGTTTTTAAAACCACTAAATGAGTGTGAATTCAGGCTATAAATCTCAGACAAGCTGTGGCTATAAGTTCTCAGTAGTGATTTCTTTTTCTTCTCTCACCTTCACTCAGCACCACAATTAAAAGCAGTATATTTTCTTTGTAGTTTTCTGGTTGAGAGTGGGAGTGAAGAGAAATAGCCGCGTTATTTCTAGTTCACTTTTATTCTGAGAATATAATTCTCTGGGATACACGTGTGTGGACTCCCCACCTTGGTGGGCTCTGGGATTTGTCTCCCATTCCCTGTACCTTAGAAGTCATAAGAACAAGAGTTCGTGTTCATTTGTTTCAACAAATGGCCCCAGTTCCTAGGCTGAAAGTTCTCTTCTTTTTTCAGAGTTCATTGATCGATTTAAAATGATGCTTTTTCATAAATTTAGACAAGTTTTTAAATTATGCATAGAAGGAAGGCTGATCAAGGCACCTACCCTGAAAATGGAAGTCCTCTATTGATTCTTTAGCCTATACTGATCTGGCTGTCTATCAATGAAGTTATAGAAAACTTGACTGAGAATCAAAAAAGTATGTAACTTGTGGTGGGACCATATATGTAACCATAGATGGGATTGAGAAAAAGCCTGGTTCTTTGCAAAAATTATACAATGTAAAAATGTGGATCACAGAAAAGTGACTATCAATAAAGCAAAATCAATTCTTGGGGACCAAGTTCATTGTACACAAAATTAGTCTTTTGTATTATGTATAACTTAACTATGTCATATGAATCTGTCTTAATATCCTCAATAAGCTGATGCTTCCTGGAAGATTTTTCGTCTAGTAAGTTTGTGTCTTGCGGTATCTATGGTGGTAGGCATAATTATTGGCTGAAATAAGGAACTAAATGATTGTATCTGGAAAAAAAAACCATTTTTATTTAAAATCTGAATTGATTTAACTATTTATGTATTCTAACAGTTGAAAGGGATTGTCATAATTCCCATGAGAGTGGTAGTACTATTTCTCCAGTGCTTGCTTTTCCTTAAAAAATCTAGTTGAGATGGAGAAGGTGCTATTCAGAGGAAATGCTTTATTGTCTATCAAAGGACATTAATGAATCTTTGGATATGCAAAGGGAATACCAAAGCTAAGTGTGGGGATGAGGCTGGAAACAAATGGAGTGTACTGAATAAGACAAGGGTAGGAATTTTTATTTTCTCTTGAAAGAGGGGCAAATAAGAAATAGAGTGGGAGCACAGAGGTGTATAGGGTGGTAGCAGCACAGGAAGCAAGGTGGGCAAAGAACTTGTCATCCCATGGATAGCTGATATCTAATATTCTACATTAAGATTTTTATGTTTTTGCAATATTCCCATTCATTTTTCCAACCTCCAGCAATGTCTGCTACACCTGCATAAATCTTGCACAAGCGAGGGTTGGGAGAGAGAGGGATATGCATACAAATCAAAGAAGGGGAGTTGCTCCCAGTGTGAGTCAATGCTAGAGTGGAATAAAGGAAGAGCACTATGAGACAGTGAAGTTGCTGGGATGGATGATCAAAGATGAAGGTTACCATGAAACTTTAAGTTCCTGAAAAATTTGATGCAATTTAATTCCAGACCTTTAAGGGCAGGATGTTTGTACATAATACTGTGTCATTATTAATATTTTCTACTAATGTTTAATGGCATTAGAAAATTGCTTCAATATTCAGAACTCAGTAGTTAGTGTCAGGGTCCAACCAAAGTCTCGTAATTCCCCCAAAGTTTTATTTCTCCAGCTATGCTTCACGCGGTGGTTCTCAAGCTTATATGTAATTGGAATCACTGAGAGAGCTTAAACTTACTGCTGCCTATGCGCCACTCCAGATATTCTGATTTAATTGGCCTAGGATGGAACCTGGGCTTCAGGACTTTAAACATCTCCTCAAATGAGTCCAATTTGCAGGCAAAGTTGAGGATCACTGGCAGAAAGCTATAATAGCTTTCTAAAGACAGTCTGAAATATTCAAATGAGATGGTAAAAAGCAATAGAGAATGCATGAGTTGAAAGTGTGATCATAAAGGAAGTTAATTTTGTTGAAATGTATCGTTTTTATCATATAATCTCTGTTCATGCTGGGGCTGAAAAATAGAAGTCGAAACAGACAAAAATATTTCTCAACCGGGTACAGTGGCTTACACCTGTAATCCCAGCAATTTGGGAGGCTGAGGCGGATGGATCACCTGAGGTCAGGAGTTTGAGACCAGGCTGGTCAACAAGGTGAAACCCCGTCTCTAATAAATAGAAAAAAATTAGCCAGACATGGTGGTGCATGCCTGTAGTCCCAAATACTCGGGAAGCTGAGGCATAAGAATCATTTGAACCAGGGAGGTGGAGGTTGCAAGTGAGCCGAGATCACGCCACTGCACTGCAGCCTGGGCGACAGAACAAGACTCTGCCTCAATTTAAAAAAAAAAAAAATCTTTTTCTCCTAATGCTATCCCTCCCCCTGCCCCCCACCCCACGACAGGCCCTGGTGTGTGATGTTCCCCACACTGTGTGCAAGTGTTCTCATTGTTCAGTTCCCACCTATGAATGAGAACATGCGGTGTTTGGTTTTCTGTCCTTGTGATAGTTTGCTGAGAATGATGGTTTCATTCTCACTAAAGCCCTCTGTATAACTGGGAAAAGAAAACATTTATCCCCACTCAACCTACTGCTTACATCAACACAACTTTACTCTTCAAACTACATTGACCTAACGTTACTTTTCCATGAAACTCTTGCCCAAGAAGCTGAAGTTGAAGATAATATTATAGTTTGTTTCAGGAACTTTCCCCAAATCTATTATCCTGTCTTCGTTTATCACCCTTTCTTAGAATAATAGATAATTTCAAAAGATCATTTATTCTTTACTTTGAAAACCTCCCCACTCTGTGTATTCCGATCTTTATTTATAATAAACCTTGTCCAGTTCTAACTAAGTGCCCCCACTACATTGCATTGAGAGACCTCCTTTAAATCAGATGTTACAGCACCCCCCAACCACCACACCACAAACTCATAAATATTCTAACTTTGTCCTCCTGATTCCTGGGAACTACTAAAATACTTTCCAGGTGATTTTCTTTTATAAGTGGCAAAAACTGGGCTTTGTTATATTTATCAACTGGCCATGAAGTGTCTATTTACTGTTTGTTCAGAGATTCTCATACATTTCAGTTGGGAAATGTTCAAATGTCTTATTTTAAAACATTGAAGAAAATAGCTACACTTTACCCAGTGCCAGCAGTGTGATTTACAGACATTGTCTGTCATGCTTTGAATACATTTTCAGGGTTGGTGTCGCTAATTATATTTTTCACAAATGAGACTCACAGAAATTTGGAACTTTACAGGGGGTCACACAACTATTTAGAGCAGGGATTTTGGTCCAGGTGCTGGCACCACATTGCCTCGGTGAAGCCTGAATCCAGGTCTGCTCTAGCCAGCTGGAGGAAACATTTGAGGTGTTACCAATTTTAATGAGTCAACACCAGCTCCTACCCTCCCAGTGGGATATCACAAAGGTAGCCAGAAAATTGAGGTAGAAGGGTCACTTTATAATTTTTCAACAACATTTAAATCTTCAGCTGCATGGTAGATAGAAAGGTGTTCACCAGATTATTCTTTATTATATCTTTGTATACCTGACATTTCACAGTATTTCCTTCTTTTGAAATTTTATCATGAAGCATTTTAAACATAGAAATATATAATAATATACTGAACCTTAATGTGCCCACCACCCAGCTTCAACATTGATCAACTCTTGGCCAATTATTCATAAACATCTTAGTTTGTATCTCTAAAATATAAGGATGTTTAAAGTATGTGTCTGTAAAAGGTAAGCACTTAAAAAAACAAAACAAAACAAAACCCACAATACCACTTCAGGCCAAACGTAAGTTTGACGATAGTTTCTAAGCATCATCAATATTGAACTAGCATCCAAATATCCAGTTGCCACATACAAATCATAATATTTTAGAGCTTGCTTGTATAATTTGATTAAACTTCATTGACTCAAGAGGATTTTAATGCCCCCATTTAACGTAGAGTATGAAAACTTGTCCTAATGGGGATATTTCTGTTGAAAGGCAGCTTCAGTTTCCCACTATGGTCTCAGTTCTTAATGTTTTGATTTGAATTTTCATGAAAATTTTTATTTTCATGGAGCCCCATTTATTTAAAGCATGACTTTATGTTTTTCCAAGTTCTGAACCTATCGTCCTGTTTTAATTTGTACGTCTGGACCATGTAATATCTTTATGGTACTCAAAGTCCCTTGGGGTTGGGGGGGAGGATGCAGTTAAGAGGCATTATCAATACAAGTTAATCCAGGATGTCTGCTCTCATTTTTCAGGTTTTCATGTTTAAGTCAATAACTACTTTGACATATAGATCTGACTTTTTCTCCAGCAGCAATTTGCATTTCTGTTCTCATAAAGCCTTTCTTATTCCTTTGTGGTTATTCGTGTTTCTAATGAGTAATAAAGGAGCTGTCAACATTGATGTGAACCAAGAGGTAACACACTAAGGGGTTGTTGTACAGTTAGAAGTATGAGCTACTAAAATTCCCCATGCAGTTTTAATCAAAACCCACCTTTACTGTTTCATTATATCCATATTTTTTACATTAAAAAATAAAAGAAGAAAGGAGGGAAAGTAGGAAGGAGGGAGGGATGGAGATAAAGAAGGAAGGAAGGAGGGAGAGACAGAGGGAGAAGGAAGGAAGGGAGGGAGGGAGGGAGGGAGGGCGGGCAGGAAAGGAGGAAGGGAAGGGAATGGAAGGAAAGGAAAGGAAGTAGCAGGTGCTTTTGAAGTTAGGTAATGACACATTGATCTTGTGTTTTCTTCTTCAGGAGTGGTACAGTCATCTACAGGTCATCTGTCAGAATATAATTAGAAAATCTCAACCCTGGGACTTCATATTTGATCCTATTCCCTAGTAGACATGTCTACTCCTGATGAGGAGTCCCAACTTGGTAGTAGCTCTGTAAGCTAAACAAATATCTGCCAAAACATTAGGCAGATGGTTATCAAATGATTTTCACATTCCCTATATGAAGATCACTGTGCCCTGCTGATGACAGGATTACATAGGGACTAAAACAAATTAACTGGAAACAGGGAGGAGAAGGGGGAGAATCCTATTAGTTTGGACCACACATGTGGTTAAATAAAAGCAGGAACAATCATAGCACTGGGTTTTATTTAGATCAGTATGTGCTTTCTCAAAGGGATTGAAAGTATTTGGAATGTGATTTGTCTTTTTCCACTTTGATTGCTTTGTAGCATGGTGCCTGTTAAAAAACCTCATGGGTGTATAAGCCCACCACAGTGTGGCATTCACTTTAGAACTCTCAGTGAGGTGGGTTCCCTCCCTGATCTCAGAATCTTGTTCAGGGTATCCTTTGCGTGTAAAAGACACTTGGTCTTCTCTGACTATCCCTGCTCAAAGACAGGATAACTGAAATGACTCCTAGCAAAGGATAAAAACAGACATGATCCAGTGTGTGTATTGTATAACAAACATTGGCAGGTTTCTCATTCTGTGTTTAACTTTGACATGAAGCTAGTCTGTCATGTTTGAAGATCAAATGAGATTTCTGCCAACCCACTACTAGATAGGGAGGATTTATCTGTAACCACACTATGATGTTCCCTTAATACTTTTCAAAAATACAAGTGCTTACATCCTAATAGGTTTTTAGCTTAAGATCTAATCATCTACTCTTGAATTAAGATGCTTGAATGAAGCCAACTCATTTGGAACTAAGCACTTTAATGTCAACAGAGACATATGGTATGGAGACGGAATTACAAAGGCTCTCTTCTGAGGCATCCATTAAGAAAACAAGACTAAGAACATAGCATCATTATTAGTTTACTCATTTATTTCTTAGTAAATCATTGAGAGTAATATTGTCTTATGAAAGTAGAAATGGTCTAAAAAGCACATGTTAGGGATAGGGTACATTCCCATTTGAAATGGTGACATTATTCCCTTGCTCCATAATTACTGCCCACTTCTTTTGCAAATAGCAGTAAATTTTTATAACAAAAGAAAATACAATATAGGCCAGGTGCGGTGGCTCACACCTGTAAACCCAGCCCTTTGGAAGTCTGAGGCTGGTGGATCACGGAGTCAGGAGATCGAGACCACCCTGGCCAACATGGTGAAACCCCGTCTCTACTAAAAATACAAAAATTAGCTGGGCATGGTGGGCACCTGTAGTCCCAGCTACTCAGGAGGCTGAGGCAGGAGAATCGCTTGAACCCAGGAGGCAGTGAGCTGAGATCACGCCACTGCACTCCAGCCTGGTGATAGGGCAAGACTCCATCTCAAAAACAAACAAACAAACAAACAAAAAAACCAAAAAAAAACCAGTATATATTACACATAACATATTGTACAAACATACAGGTAGTGTAAATATGAAGACTCACATGTTGCCATTTGTAGGAAAGTACATTCCAGTCCAGATACAAGTTGTCATTTAGGTCTCCTCAAAATCAATAAAATTGTCAATACAATAATGTAATTGTAAAGTTAGCCCTGACTTGTCAAATGAGGAAAACATATTAACAAGGAATTGTGGAACATTGAGCCTCTGAGAAGATTATGTTGTTATTTAGCTGCAGACAATCTGCAAAATAGAAGTGTGCTACTTCTACTCATCTTGGCCAAATTAATACATCCCAGAGGTTTGAATGACATCAAGTTATTCAAAGCATTTGACCAGGAGGTCTCTCTTGCCTGGTTAATTTTTGTTAACTCTCAAATATTTCTTAGTGGTAGTGAAAACAGTGTCTTTTAAGCCACCTAGACTATGTTCACTTACCTATTTTATGTTTTCTTACCATTTTCTCTTACTCTTTTGAAGCATTTGTCACAACTGGGTTATTATTTGGCTAATGTTTTCATTTTCTGCTGTTTGTAAGCTCTGTAACATCAGTTCTATATTTGCCTTTTCCACCACTTTATTGCTATGGTAATTGTTCTGTTTGTTAAAAATATTCTGTACTTTTCACTACAGAATTCCTCCCTACCAGAATGTTATATTTCCAGTCCCAAAGCTTAGTCACATGCCTTGCTTTGACCAATAAAATATAAGTGGAATAGACATGTGTCATTCTGAGCAGAAGCTTTAAAGATTTTCATATGGTCTCCCTATTGCTCTGTCCCTATGCCAAGACACCAGCATATCCCAGATAGGCTGCTCCTCGAACCTGGAATGAATTGAATTCTGAAATGAAGATTTAAAGCAGAATCAAAGCTGAGTGGGAATAGGCATGTAATATGAGCAAACAATAAACCTTTATGGTTGCAAGCCCCCATGATTGGGGGTTATTTGTTACTGTTGCTTAATTTGACTGAGACAAATATTTGATGACTATCAGGATGCCTGGCACATGGAAGGCCTGCAATACATATTTGGTGACAGATTGAATGAATTAATGGAGATATGTAATGGAGACACACAGGAATTTAAGGCATATGCAGGGACAAAGTAATAAAAATCTGAGTATGTATCATTATTTCAACCACAGAAATTTAGGGTTTAATGTAATAAACATGTAATTATCTGCTTTTGAAACCTAAGCCACTCAAGTTAAATATGTGTGATGTAACAAAAGTCATGCATTATTCAGTATCAACTAGTGAGGTAGAGCAGTGATTCATGGAAGGGAGGGAAAAGTGGTGTGTCACAATAGCCAGGTGAGAGTTCACTTGAGGATGTGAACTGGATGAACAAGTGGATTTATCAAGGCTTTTAGTTAGTGGAGGGGTGAGAGGAGGACATGGCAGATTTCTAAAAGGAGAAAGATGAAAACAAAATGTGTGGATTAGGGAAACTCATGGATATGATTTAATGAAGATGATGTTTAGGCAGATTAGTCAGGTGGCAGACTGCAGAATGAATGGATTAGAGAAGAGAACTGAGAGGCTAGAAACAGTTAAGAAGCTACTTCAGAAAATGTACCATCAAGAAAAGGGCAATTAACTCTCGGGTAAGCTATACATTCAAAGTGACCTTAACAAAAGTATAAATAAGATTATCATTAGTTTTCAGGGAACTAGACTAGAAAATTCTAAATTCACTTGGAAAAATTTTTTAAAAAGGAATATTCTAAAAAAGAATTATGAGATCTTAAAACATAGAATCTAAATAATTAATACAACAATTTGAATGGACAGGCAGATCAATGGGAGAGTTTTGAAAATAGAAAAAACATATACAAGTTCATCTGGAAAATGAGTATCAAGAGGTATCATTAATAGTCAGTGGGAAAAGATGAATAATTCAGTTGGATTGGCGTGTACAAAAACAACAAATTGGATCTGACCTCATATATTGCAGAATAAATTTCAAATAAATCAAAGCATTGAATGTACTAGATTTGATCATAATACAATTTCCATAGGTCAAAAATTATCAAATATTGGTGATTTTATATGATTCCCCTAATAAAAACTGAAGTTACAAAAGTACTTGGAGTAACTACTTGGCTTTTTTTTTTTTTTTTAATCATTTAAGGCATGAAAGTTAAAATCACTTGGCTTTGAAAATATTCTTATGTTGGGAAAGACTTTTAAAACTATGACACAGAATCCAAAGGCCTATAGCATAAAAGATGGTTAAATTCAACTACTTAATAATAAAGTTTTTCTGGAAGGCAAAAATCACCATAAACAAAGTAAAAAGACAAAGGACAAACCTGCAAAAATGTTTTCAACTTATATAGACGTATAATTAATTTCTCTAATATCTAAAGAACTTCTACAAATCAATGCACAAAAAGTCAATAACGCACTAGGAAAATTAAAAGAAAATATCAACACATAGTTCAAAGGACAAAGTGCTAATTGGCTCTTATTCATATGAAAGGATGCTCAGCCTCACTCATAACATGCAGCCTCACTCATTTAATTTGAAAATTCAAATTAAAATTAAACTAAGATAAAATTGTTTCAGCTATTAGACTGCAGAGATCCCAGAGTTTGATAGCACATTATGTTGGCAAACGGAAGCACTTCCAGTAGGGGTATAAATTGCTACGTTTTCTATAGGGGACAATTTGACCATATCAGTCAAAAGCACTGAAGAACATACTCTGACCCAGCCATCCCATTTTGGGAAATTTATCCTATAGATGCATCTGTACATGTGTGAAATGGCAATGGCACCATTATTAATTACAGAATTGTTTGTAAAATCAAAAGTCTTTAAACAACGGGAATACCCAATTTTGGAGGCTGGCTAAATTATAGTGCAGGTCCATGATTGAACAATGTACAACCATAACAATGAATGAGACAATTCTACATACTGACATAAAAAGACATTCAAATAAAATTGTCATGTGAGAAAGAAAAGGCCAAGGGTGATGTATATTGTGTGCTACCATTGATCTTAAAAAGGCTAATAGAGAATATATGAGCATATACATTGTTGCAAGTACAGCATTTCTATGGAAAAACATACTAGGAGCTAATAATATTGGTTGTGGGAAGATGAACTGGATAGCCAGGGAACAGGGTGGAAGTTACACTATTCACCATGGAGCCTTTGCACATTTTAAGTTTTGAACCACTTTAATATATTACCTATTTACAAAATTAAATTAAAAAATGATAGTTTAATTAGAATGAATTGATGACAACACCCTTTGAAAGAGGGCTATTTCTGTTGCAGATAGTTAGATCTTATTTTATTTGAAAAAAGAAAAACACGCACACACACAAATTCTGAACTCAATAATTGACCATCAATCATATTCTATGTAGAGACCAATATGTAGTTACAATAATGAAATTTTAAATAAATTAGTGTGCAGATAATCCATTTCCTACATTGAACTTTCTAAAACACAAATTTGATAATGTTTCTCCCCTGCTTTAAATCCTTCCATGACTACTCATTGCCCTAAGGATAATGAAATCCAAATTCTTTAATGTAACATACAAGGCCTTCCATTGCCCAGGCCTCTGCTTGTTATTCCAACTTCACTTCTTACTTCTTTCCCTATCTTGTTCCATTTATTCCAAATTCTCTATAGTCTTTAGGACCCAGGCTCCACACTAGACCTTTATGTCTCTGTTTATCTGCAGTTTTTCTTTTGGCTTAGAGGATCGCACCTTCTTTTCCTTTCCTCCGTGCAACCCTCTTGTTCTTCAGTAATTAGGTGTCAAGTCTCCCTGACCCCCAAGGCTGGATAAGCTCAATCTTCTCCACGGTCCCATAGCATCCCACACTGTTCTCTGCAATTGTCTTTACACCACCATTTGGTAACTGATGCTTCATTTTTTTCTCCCTCAGTAGATTGTCAGTTCTTGAGGGAACTGTGAGCTTGGCAGAGCAATCAGCACAGAGTTGATTAAATGTTTATTGAATGAGAACATGAATGAATCAATCCGTTGAAGAAATCCAACTATGAGGTGGCAATGAGAATGGGGGAACACAGGTGACAGGAAGAAATAATCCAAAAGAAAAACAAACAGGACTTGGTGATAGATGTGTCATAGCCAACTAATCGACTTTGTAAAATTCAGCTCAGAATTGATACTCTCTGCCAAGCCTAATCTTACAAATCAGCCTCTATCAGCAGCAGGCAGGAGTCCTTCTGGCTGAAGTCTTTCTTCCACTGTGGAACTACTTGCAAAAATGTGTTGCTTCCCCTCCACATTTCATCAATCAGCTCACCCATTCTGGATATAGTACTAACATAGCACACAGGAAACCAAATGCCATGCTCTGCATTCCAGCTTCGGCACCCCATTCCATCATCTCTTTTATGTATGGTAAGAATCCTGTGAAGTGGGCTGGGTAGTTTAATTCCATCTATTCAACTTATTTTCCAAGTAATAAAGGAGGCGCAGAGATCTCAAATTGTAAACCCTAAGTTGTGGAAACTTTGCCTGGGGCAGTTATTGCACCAGATCTTAAGTGGGTGCTCTAGGATCACTGGAGCAGGTAAAAAGATGTATTCATGGCATTATGGTATCTTCCTGAAGAGTCCAAAGAGCAACCAGGGAATAGCAAAGGCAAGGGGAGAACTGGATTCAGATGGGTCTCGTATACACATGTTATTGATCATTTCTTCTGAGGCATCAAAGGCATTTCCCCTGAAGACACCAAAGGCAGAGGAGACTGGGCAGAGTGTCCTCCTGGGCAGAGTGTCCTAACACCATTTCTTAAATAGAAATGGAACTTTCGCGTTCCAGCTCATAAAGTATCCCTAGTTATCTTAATATAGGTGTTTTAAATTATTTGCAAGTCAAATTAGTTGAAACATTTTCATATGCAATCAGTGTTTCAGTCTGATACATAAAATATATTCTTTGGTTTCTGCTGATCACCCCAGTGTGTTGTGCTGAATCATGGTATGGTGTTCTTCAATCCATCACTGGAGTCTTCCAGAGTGTGAGTAACCAGTAAGAGAAACACAGGCCTATCGAATTCTTATCTTTGGCTTTTAGAGTTCTTAAAGTGACTATCAATTGAGAAAATTTTTTGTACTTAAAAGTGAGGCGTTCCTGACCACAGGGACTATGGGGCCTCTAGGCTCATATAATAGGTGTTCCCCATTTATTAGAAAGTTCTGGGATTCTAGCACAAGGCCATAGCCAATCAGTTTACTGTATTAATTATGCTTTTAGTTATTATCATGGTTTAAAGTTATGCAACAATTCCCAAAGGCAGAGACAATGTCACATTCCTTTGTTTCAAAGGCTGATTGTAGTGGTTCCTGTGTGCTGACTATGTGCTTTACAAACGTTACAGTGTTAATATTCAGACAATGGTAGAGCTTTCGCAAAACACAGGGAAGCTTGTCCATAATAAGTTTAATTTAATAAAATGTAATAATAAACAACTATAACTTAAACAATTTAAATAATAAATACATAGGAGAATTAAAATTCAATTACATAATTAAATCATAAAATAATTAGATTATTTTATTTAATTGAAATAAACTTAATTTAGATTAAAAAACACCTATGGTAATAGCAAGAAAAGCTGCAGCTACCTAGCAATAAATGTCAGAAAATATAAAAGACTTTATGGGCATAATAACTAAAATAAAAGAAGAGTTGGATAAATGGAGAGCTATACTTTATTAGATGGAGAGATTCAATATGTAAAGATGTTAATTCTTTATAAATTAATTCCTAAAGCCAATACAATTTCAATGAAGATTTAACCAGATTTTTCCTTATATATTTAATAAATATCCTAGGGAAAAAAAGCCATTTCTGTCACCCATCGATGTCAGGATGGTGATGTTGTTAATAGCAAAGGAAATCTCTAATTCCTCCCCTCCTGGCAGAGTGGCATCGTTAAGTGAATTTTCCCCACGTTTTATTAAAATCCGCATTTTCTGGGATGTAAGATGCTATTCAGATCATTTATGTGACTGAAGTAATTTTATTTTCTCACTGCTTTTCTAAAAACACAATCTACAATGGGGTCTGAGACTGCTTGTAACATGTAGCATTTTTACAGCTGGCAATTCTGAAATCAAGAAAAGAAAATCCACTTTCTCTCCAACCCTACCACTAGTGACTGGCTCTATCTATGACTCAACAAAATCTGGGAGTAGACAGAAAAGAAAAATGAAAGTAATAAAAATGGAAAAGAGAGAGACCAGGATGATAATCAAACAATGCCTTACGTTTACAAAAAGTTTTCGTATGCATTATCTCATTTACGTATAATAAGAAACCTGTGAAGTGGGCGGGGCATTTTAACTGCATCCATTCAGCTTATTTTGCAGGTAACGAAGGAGGTACGGAGACCTCAAATTGTAAACCCAGTGCATGACATAGATATATTTTATTATCTCTTAGGTAGTGCTGTGTGTGGAAGGAGCCAGGTTTTCATCCGAACCTAGACGGTGCACATTTTCAACAGGGAAAACGTTAGGGAAGGCTTTATGGTGGTGGTAAGAAGTGGGCTTTGAACAAAAACAGAACCTGAAGTGTTGGAAGAAAAAGGGAGGGTGTTTCTCATAAGAAAAGAGGTATACAGACCTGAAGTTGAGGAGAACAGCTGATGGAGCCTAGCAAGGAAGTGGCCTCAAGAGTGAGAGCTTAGGAGGAAAGGATCGCAAGAATGATGCCAGGATGGAGGAGGTGGGGTGCTTGGCCGAGACCCCCAGGGCCCCTTGGAGAGCTGTTCTGATGGACCAGAACCCTAAAGATCTCAGTGGGATAGTCATCATGCTTTGGGACGTGATAGACCTTGACTCCTGTCCCACGTTCTTACTTGCTGGCTCAGCGACCTTGTGAAGTTATTTATCTTTTTGTCTCCAGTCCCTCCTGTGAAAGATGCAGTTGTATTTCCCTATATAACTATTGTGAAGAATGGATGAGTTAATGAATGTGACACAGTACCTGTCATGTGGAATGTACTCAATAGATATTATTATTATATGAACATGGGAGTGGCATGATGACAGGCTACAAGATAAATGAGAACAGTCAGTTAAATTTTAAGTAACCCATTAATAATATTGCTTTGTTGGGAAACCAAATAATCTGTCATAAACAAGATGTGCTTTGCAAAGGCTTCACTGTAGAGGCATTCATAGGACCATGTAAGATTTGCTCTCATAATGGTTCATATGATCAGAATTGGAATCTTAAAATTACCTTCCACCCCCTTATCCTCATCCCTTCAAAAATGTAAGTGGAAGCATTATCTCTGAGTCGTCCATCCTGGAACCTTCTTAATGTTCTCTTTCCAAAAGAAGAACTGGGAAACGTGATGGAAGCTCTTGGAGTTTCCATTTAGGAAGAAAACAAACAGAAAGAAATCACACAAATTCATACTCAAGTGCTACTCTAAATGGGAAGAGCATATTTCAAAAAATAAACACTCTGTTTGACTAATCAGAAGGAAATCTGCTCTCTGAATTCAAAGGCCTCTGCATAGGTATTAACAACCTAGAGAGAAGAAAATGGCTCATTAATGATTTATGGAAATTGCTGTCACCATCAACCAAAGCATATTTTGTGATGAATGAAATGACTTGTTTCACACACACACACCACACACACACACGCACGCACACACACACACACACACACACACACACACACACACACGCCCCACCCCCTGCAGCTATGGGCCCTTCTTGGCTGTCATAGTGTGAATCACCACTCGAGGGAGCCCAAGATTCTTTGGTCCTGGGCTAGCTACAGTCACCAGGATGCAATGGAACATGCTGGGAGACACGTCCTTCTGCTGCTCCACTGCAGGGTGGACCTTTGGGGCTGAGGCGATTCTTGGTGCAGGGGCCCATCCTGTACACTGTACGATGTTTAGCAGCATCCCTGGACCCTACCCACTAAATGCCAGCAGCAGCAACACTCCCTCTCCCAGTTGTGACAATCAAAATGTGTCCAGACAGTGCTAAATGTCCCCTAGGGTACAAGCCACTGCTCTAATGGAGCTCATGGAGGTCATGGGCCCCCAAAACTTTGGTCTCCAATAGAAAAGCACGGCAGGACTGAGAGAGAGTCGAGTCACCAGCTATATTTGTCTCACTCTCCTGTGAGCAGCCCAGTGAGAAGCAGAATGCAGGAAGGAATGATCCAATTCCCTGACGGTCTCGCGGGTGTTCAGAGAGAGCCCGCATCTCAGCCAACCTTTATGAAGAGAGGAAACACTGTCAAGGCCTGTCTGGGATGGTGCAAGCTGAGGCAAGGCTGTTATCTTCAGCAGCTCAAATGATTAGTTAATTATTCATTACTATTTGTCATAAAATCCTGAAGGGCTGCCAAATGGTAGCATGCAGGCAATACTAAGGCAGGGGATGTGTCTTTTCTTATTTTCCGTTGAAGATGAGGCTGCTCTGAAAGCACACTCTGCACTGGCACTGGGGATATGCAGATGGAAGGTCTAGGAACACGGCACTCTGGATTGCACCATCCTCTGGGCTCTGCATTTTACATTCTTCCCTCACACTGCCCGCTCCATTGGCTGCAGAGATCGTGAGGCCAGAGGAAAAAGCAAGGGAGGCAGGTGCTTCCAGTCTGAAAACAGTCGGAAGCTAGGAGCTCCTATCTGTCAGCCTTCCCTCCTCCTCCCCATAGTGGTGGAACACAGTCCTATCAGCAAGGGGCCCTCTCTGCCCTTTCTTCTCTCTCCTCTGCCCCCCAAGGTCTGCTTTGTGGTGTCTCCTCCCTCTCTATTCTTCTTTATGTCTGCCTTTGATATTCATTTTAACCAGATACAAATATGTGGGTTGTGGCGGGGGAGCTAGGGCTGAGGAGACTGGAGACACAGTGCAATTTGCCCCAGGTTTTAAAAACACCCGAAGCTTTTAGCCCCACTGAAAGAAAACCAGACAGGCTGACCTCTATTTGCCTGAAAAAGAGCCAAGGCTGAGGTTAGGAAGTTTAAAATCTAGAGTCCCAAAGATTCACCATTCCAGGACCACAGCTGAGGTTTCACTGCTATGGTGTGCAAGAGGAGGCTGTGGGATCCTGGCATGCCAGGGCAAGAGGGCAGGAGAACCAGCAAAAGTCAGGCTTCACTCTGATGAGAGAGACTTCTAGGTTTCCCTTTGAGGTGTTGGGTGGTTGGGGAATAGTGACTGTTTCCTTGACAACTGTCATTTAGAATCCAAATAGAGTTCATCATTTGATGAGTTCAGGGCACCACAGGCTGTCCTGATGTGAAGAAAAGGCTATTCCATGCTAACGGGAACCGGCTTCACTTTTCTCCTTGATCTCCACCCCACCGGAGTCACTGAGAGCTGTTCCTCTTCCCAGCACAGCCAGCACACAGGGGCTGGCCAGGTCACGAGTTGATCCAGGCACATCAGCAAGGTTATTAAGAAGCCTGTAAAATTTGGGGACACATGAGTGGGTGAGACACTGATTAGAGAAGCCAAGGAGAGGATGGAAGAGGATGAAAATAGGCTTAGGGCTGCCAACTAAGCCACCTGTGACTGCTGGTCTCATTAACAGCTCTTACTGGGGTGAGGGGATATCCTTTGTCCTGGTGCTATAGGGTTTTATAAACTGTCTATCCATTCAATATTTATTATTTATTCAATCGATTGGCATTCATTCAATATGTATTTATTCATTCAATATTGATTTACTCATTTAATAAATATTTATTGATTTGATGTTCATTCAATAAATACTTATCAAACACCTACCATAGGCCAGGCTCTGTTTCAGGTGCTTGAGCTACATTAGAAAAGAAAACTAAGACCTGTGTCTGGGGAGCCACTGCAGGAGGCCAAACACCTTACATTTGATTTGATCCTCACAGTAAACATATATGGAGGACACTGTTGTCCCCATTTTACAGATGCAAAAACTAAGGCTGAGTGAGATTTAATAACAATGTAGGTATTAAATGGTGGAAATGATCAAGCAATGGTCTGTGCAATTCCAAGTCTGTGTTTCTTTTCAAATATGACTTTAATCCTGTGGAGATGTCACTTTACCCAAGGAAGAGAAATCAGCTTTGCATTAGGTATTCGTTAGTCTGTTTCTCCGGAATTTATGTGCAGAAATTATCCCCATAGGGGAACAAACCAACTTACACACAAAGTGCCAAATGTAGAAAACCAACTGATTTGGCAAGGCCACTCAACAAGGATGTATGTTTGCTACAAAGCATGATGTCATCAGATCTTGGTTGTATAAGAGTATTTAGCAAGACTTTAAGAAGAGCGAATGAATATAGAGCTTTCAAGAAGGACGTATCAAACTTACGGTAAAGGTAACCAATGCAGACAAAATGCTTGTAAAGTGCTAATTAAGGTACACCTCTTTGCCAGTAAGATAAGGTGAAGAGATGATACGATCTAAGGCATTCAGGGCAGCGAAGGGGGTCATTTCCAACATTTAGCATAACATAAACACAAAAAAATGCCCACTTATTAATGAATAGAGATGCATTCTTTGTTAGCTGGTACCCAGGTCGGGTAGAGGGGTGAGAGTGGGTATTCGATTTGGTTTGGAGGCTTTAATTTTCTTGCACTGTTTCTGAGTGTGTAAAAATTGCTGCCCAAAGCAGCTCTAATTTGCTTCTCTTTCAGCTTTTCTCAGGAAAAGTTTGGAACATGAGATGAAAGTCTCCACTCGAGTAAGATGCTGGCAGGAACTGGATAGGAGACTGGTGGAGATACAGTGGATGTTTATGAAGAAGGATCTGTCACTTGTGAGGCATTGTGCATGCTACATGTTCTACATACATATTTTGTTAAATTCCAAAACAATTTCAAGAGGTAGAAATGATCACACTCACTGATAGGTGAGGGAACTAAGACTCTCACAAGGAAATTGCCCGGATCTCACAGATGGAAAGGTACGGAACCACATCCTCCTTCTCTATTGCTTCTCAAGGAAATCACAGGCTCTTTTCACTACAGATATTCATGTTTTAGTGTTAGTCACTCTGATGACATAGGTAGGAAGTAATTCCTACAAGTGTGGGGAGTTCAGCTCACATAAAGTCTCTCTCTTAAACCCGAGGTTAAGATGGGACCACCACTTGTAATAAAAATAACTCCAGAAATACTGGTGACTTCTCATTCTCATATCCTCTTTCCTCCCTCATTCTAATCCTAACCAAGGGTTCCACACTGACATATCCAGGTATCATAAGTGGGTCTGGGACAGGCAGGCAGGCACAACAACGCACCGTTCTTCCATTCTGCACACTCCAGGTAGAACACCTGTTGTCCTGTGTCTACTTTCCTTTAACTGCCTTTGTCCCAATCAAGACCATTTTTTGAGGCCCACTTCTTTTACGAATCAGACAAGTATGAACACATTGGGATTGGGGGACAGAACTGTGCAAACTGAACCTAGCAGGGCCCTAAAACCCTGTAAGACTCAGTTTTATCATCTGGCAAAAAGATATAAGCCTGTTATCAACTTGAAAAGGTTAGTGTGAGGATGACATGGGACATTGATGATCATTGTGTGTTTCAGAAACTTCCCTGGTGATGAGAAGTATCCAGACAGTTGTTGATGTATAGAGCTCTTCCCTGGAAATGTGGATTCGGAACCCGTCTCTGGATTACTGTATTCTTCTCATTGGTATGACTTAGGTATCAAATCAGTGAGTTTGCCTTTGCCCATCCTCTGGTTCTAAAATCCTCTCACTTCCAAATTTGGAAATAACATAATCTTGCATATTTTATTCTTTTCTTCCCTCTACATGCATGCTCCTAAATCATTCAGCAGGTGCCTGAGATGAATTGCTTGGAAGCGGGACATGTGGGCTTTCATGCATTTAACTAACTAGGTTTCCATTTTCCTCCCTCTTTCTACCACTGTCTTGTATTCCCCCTTTTAGACATTAAATGACAAGAACATAATATCCAGCTTGCATTCCTTATAAAGTCCTCTCCTATATAGTTGTTAATGGCTGTCCATCATGGTTCTGCCTGGGGAGGTCTCCAACTCAAACTCAAGGAAAGGATTGAGGAAGAACATTAAAACCAAATCATAGAAACGATTACACTGTGTCTAGGTGACTTTTTAGTCACAGGCTTGAACATTTCAAATCCAATTTTCTCCAAATATTCTATTTTTGTTGTGGTTAAATAACTACATTTTCCATTGTGTGGGTGTGTTTTAAAGGACTATGGGAGAGATCCCCACCAGGTATGCAAACAAACTGGCAGGTACTAAAGCAGTGAAGGGAACTGTATGAACTTCAGCAAGTTAATTAACCTCTCTGTGCCTCAGTTTATTTATCTGAAAAGAAAGATCACATTAATATTCACCCCATGGGTTGTCATGAGGGCTAAAATGAGTTTATGCAGGTGAGGAGCTGGGAGCAATGCCTGGCACAGGTTGGAAACAGCTGTTATTGTCATTCCAGCAGAGTCTATGTGCAACTCTGTATGTCTGCTCCATTTTCTTCTCTCTTTACTCACTGGCTTTCCCTGCTTGCTCCTGGTTCCTGTTTTTACACAACTCTAAGTTGCATATGGTTTTGGTTTGCCATAGTTGTGAGCTTTCAACTTACTCCTATTTCAGCTTCATGATCTCACTTCCAAATAGCAACTTCCTTCTCTTCCTTGGTTTGCCCCCCACCTCCACCGAAAAAAAGAATTTGAATTGTCCTATCTACATTTTACCCTTCTATGGATGAACTCCATAAGGGCCAGATGGTCATCTCTGGACTAATTAACAATGGTGGGAGTAGAGGAGTCACACAGTACAAAACCTGGCTGCTTAGGCAGCAGGGGCTTGGGATAGGGGGATTTCCTTTAGAGAGGGCACGAGCAGACAGGCAGGCAAGCAGGCAATGATTAGCATCTTGTAGTATAAATTCGAGACCACATGTCCACAGCAATTACATTCAGAGTTTCTTTCATGAACTCTGATTTTTGCCAAAACTAGGAGGAAATACCTAAAAGAACACTGGACAAAGAGCCAAGGGAACGGAACCAAGACTCCAATCACAATTTGTTGTAAGACATCGGTGTAACCCATTTCACCCCCATAGACCTCAGTTTCCTCATCTGTCAAGGGAGTGGGATGGAGAAGATGAACTCTAAATTCCTTTCCACTTTCAAGATAAAAAGGAAACAGAAATAATGAGGCAGGGTGCCTAAAATCTGACCTTGGACCTGAAATGGTTAGATAATTGAACTTGATGTATATTTTAAAGCATTAATGATCTGAAAAATTCCATATGTATTGATATTCTTGGAGACAATTATCTCTACAGTAAGCATATGTTGAATTAGCATAAGGTTACTATTAAAAAATACTGTGGAAATGAAATATAAACTTCTATAATCATAGGAAGCAACAAACTCAAAATTACTGATCCAGTCTTTCACTTAAACAGGATTGATGACTAAAGCTCCAACTTCCTTCCTCACATCACTGATGTTACGCATGTAGGACATGAAGTCTGGATGAAAGGTGAATGGCTTCTAAGTGGATTTGCCTCCTCCCTGAGGTCAGGCGCCGGCTGGTCTTTAATCACTGTTGTCCTGTGCCTGGGCTTATGTATAAACAAGATGCAGAGTCAAATGTGTACCACATGTGGAATGCACCCCAGAAGCGTTGTCATCATATGGGCCAAATACTGAATTTATAGGAATAAGAATGTGCAGTAAGCAACACGTGGAAAAGAAAGACTACATTTGTTTCCCAATAACCAAGTTAGTAGAAGACTGCAAAGCTTCTAAAATCATAGCCGCTATTTAGGAAGAACTAATCTTTGGATGGTGGATGCCTTAGCCAGACCTTATCTACATAGTTCCTTTTACCAGTTGGGAGTAGAATTTAAGGTTTTTCTGGTTCCACTTTTTGTCACATAAGTCACCATCTATTTTCTGTTTTTCCCTGTCACAGGGCCTTGGAACTCATCCGGGAAGTTTAGTCCACCACTTTACCAAGTCAATTTGTGACAATCAGTCTCAGGGTGGCCCTACAGAAACCACAGTTATTTGCAGTCTGAGCTGTCTCCCAGTTGGGACAAACAGGAATAATTGCCCCTGAAGAGGCCTCTGAAGTGATTAGTCCACCTGTGTAAGGCAGGCATATAGTCTAGGTCTTGCTGCTCTTAGTTACTTGGCACTCCTCCATTCTCTGCCTTCATCTCCAACCTGCAAGTTACATTGTTCCTTCAGTGAGTTCCCTTGCCCTTTAGGCTGCCCTTGGCACTCCTGTCATAGGCATTTTCATACATGTAGAAATAGGAAAGATGAGGGATCATGCAGAACAATTTGTCTTGGTCAATGGATTACCTGTAGATCATCAGGTTGACTGAAATTTTGATGTCTATGTTATGTCCCTTGCAATATAATTCTAACACAGTATCTTTCCGATGATATGGTCATTTAAGTGAGCACTAGCAATGCACATGTTGCTGTGTGTTCTGAAATACTCCCATACTAGGTCCAAGTTTTGGACGAAAGTGTATTGTTCTCAACGACCTCTAGCCTGGTGCTACTCCAAGTGGTGCTCCATAGACCAGTGTCCATCTACAAAATTTTTATTCCAGATCCACATTGGAACAAGAACAGAAATTAAGAGCAAGAGTTTAGGAACATTAAGGCAATTGTACAGTGATTTTATGTCTGTTGACTCTTGCAATTAAAATGTGTAAAATAAAATAAAATGTTTAGCTTGTATTCTGTAAAGCTTTACTTAAATTTCATTTTTCTAGTAATTCGTTTATATTACAATTTATAAAAGGATTGGTCTGCAACAGATTAAAAACAACAATAACCAAACCAAAGCTGGATTTTCACCACAGATAGTTTGAGAAGCACTACTCTAGAATTATTTTAGTTTTCATTTCTAGCTTCCACAAACCATAGTAAGTGAAGCATCTTAACATCCAGGCTTGAAAAGAGGAATCCAATGTTCAGCATCCCATGATGTAGAATTGTCTTCAACTCCACACCCTACCTAAGGACAGGGGGTTTTGTAGTTCTAGAGGTGAAGGAATGTACACTTCTTACCTCTCAGAGGCCTGATGTGTTGCAGAATATCCCTCAATACTGAGCTGCAGAAACACTGAAGGACGGGCTATGCTTCAGGAGGAGACCCTGGGATAATCCCACTGTATAGTAAATGTTATGCATACTACCTTTTATCAAGGGATACAATTTTTGAAAATCAATGATCATTTGGCACATGGTGAAGATTCCAAGACTAGAACAAAAGGTATTCTTTTGGATTTTATTATTGAATTATTTTCAGAGAAGAAAGCCATGAAGAGGTTCCCAGTTCAGTAGAAAAGTCAATTCAAGCTTATAAAATGCGCTATTTGCAGATGTTGGTGCTGTTTATTCACAGATTCAACAGGTCCAAAGGAGCAGGTTTCTCACGAATGGACATTTCGTCACTCACCACTGTGTTACTTCTCATAGCTTCTTCTCCCAAACTTACAGACCTGCAAGACTTATCTCTTACCAGGCTCCCATTTCAATCAGGCTATTCTGCCTCCCTCCAAGTCTACATCCCACTCTGTGCTGATAATCCAGTTTGAGGACAGTTCCATGTACATACTATAAGGCATTTGTGACACCTGAACTCCAATAGTATTCCACACACACACACACACACACACAAATCCACATGTCTTTAATTGATTTTTAATTTATTTAGGCCCACATGATTTTTTTATGTCTCCACTTTTGCTGAAAAACTCATAGATTTGTTTTCCAGTTATGCAAAGGGAAGATTTCCAACATACAAATGCATTGCTTATTTTCAGAACCATGACTGTTTTTCACCACCACCTCCTAAGTATTGGCTGTGGCACTGGCTTCAGTTCACATAGAAGTCACTGTGCAGAGTCTTCAGGAACATGCTGGACATGGTATGAGGAGGGAGATGAGCTGCGCAACCCTGATATCAACTCCATACTACAAGGATTTTATAAGACATATACTGAATAAATGTGTTATGTTTTCAAGGAGGATTTTTTCCCTTAACATTTACTGAGCATTTATCATATGCCTGTCTTATATTGTTCAGGTGGTTTTAACAGAATGCCATAAACTGGGTGGCTTATAAATAATAGAAATTTATTTCTTATAGTTCTGGAGGCTGGGAAGTCCTAGATCAAGGTGCTGGCACATATACTGTCTGGTGAGGGTCCTCTTCCTGGTTCATGGGTGGCTGCCTTCTTGCTGTGTAAGGGTCAAGGAAGTTCTCTGGTGTCCCTATTATAAGGGCATGAATTCCATTCATGAGGGTTTCACCCTCAAAACCTAATCACCTCCCAAAGACTCCACCTCCAAACACTATCACATTGGGGATTAGGTTTTAACATATGAATTTTGGAGGAACAAAAATATTCCATCTATAGCATTCACCCCATTCTCTCAAAATTTATGTCCTCCCATTTGGTCCATCCTAATAGCATTTAAAGTCAAGCATCAACCTTAAAATCTAAGTCCAAAGTCTCATCTAAACATTGTCTAAATCTGATCTGGGTGGGACCTAAGATATGATTCATTCTGAGGCCAAATTCCCCTCCAGCTATAAACTCGTAAAACAAAATGAGTTACGTACTTTTAAAATACAATGGTGGGACAGGCATAGAATAGACATTCCCATTTCAAAAGGGAGAAATCAAAAGAAAGACAGGACTGACAGGCAAATTTCCTTAGACCTTAAGGCTAGAAACTGGGGTGGGGGGCTAATGGTATAAGTCCCAGTTCAAATCTGATGGCTCAAGAACCAGGAGCACTGATATCTGAGGGCAGAAGGAGATGGATGTCTCAGTTTAAACAGAGAGGGAATTCACCCTTCACTCTGCCTTTTTGTTCTATCTGGGCCCTCAATGGATTGTGTGCTGCCCACCCACATCAGTGAGGGTGATCTTCTTTACTCAGTCAACTGAATCAAATGCTAATGTCTTCCAGAAACTCTCTCATGGACACACCCAGAAATAATGCTTTACCAGCTATCTGGGCATCACTTAGCTCAGCCAAGTTGACACCTGAAATTAACTGTAACAGTGCTCACCAGCTAATTTAATCCTCATAAAATCTTGTAAAGATACTAATATTACCATCCTAATTTTAAAAATGAATCTGAGGCATAGAGTGCTAAGTGACTTGCCCATGGTCACACAGCAGGGAGTGGTAGAGCTGAGATTTGCACCTGGGGAGTATGGCTCCAAAGTTTTGCCTCTCACGTTTCCCCCAAGACACAAATGCAAAACAGGATAAGAGCCTTTTGACCATTAGGGTGATAAAATGAAGAGGCTATGGAGCCTGTGTTTTTAGCCTTAGTAAGTGAGGAGCAGACTTCCATGATGGAGAGTACAGTCCAGGTACTTAAAAACCTGTAGCAGTCAAGTGCCAAAGAAAGCGTGAGAAAATGGAAAAAAGTCCAGTGAGTCTTGAATGCCCACTGCTTCCTGTCCTCCATTGCTCTCCCCTCTGACCCCTGCAGCTGCCTACTGACAGCCCCTATTCCCCACACCCACATTAGCTCTCACTTTTTCCCGCTTTACCACTCAATAACATGTCCCATCTCCTTGACCTTCCCCAACCCTTCCCAAGGGTATATGTTTCAGGACCTACAACCCACCTATCAAATTCACACAAAGCAGGGAGCATCTGAGCTTTCCAAAGACTTCCTCTCATTCTTCTTTGGCAAAATGACACAATTTCTCACAAAATTTATGGTTTTTACTTCACCATCCCCTTTACCATCTCCATACCTAACTAATATAATTAGCGTGCTCCTTTTCTTCAGCTAGAATACCACTGGGAAAGAAATTCGATTTGGTAGATCTTCCCCCATTTTACTCACACTAACTCCCTGAGTTCCAAAGGATCTGGACCATTAATCAGCAATGATATCCGGACCACTGACAATAAAACAATTGGACTTAATAAATCCAAACTCAGAAAATACATTTCTGGACTTGTCAGAACAATAAGTCAATGCCACGTGTCAATAGGAGGCAAATTTGAAACAGACAAAAAAGTGAAATCAGTGTTCTATCTGTGAGAATTCTAACTGTACTCCCTAAACTCAATCTTAGAAGTTCAAAAGGAAAAAGATTTTTTTTTCTGATTGATTTGCAAATGACAAAGATAAGATCAATTTCCTAAGAGTTTTTCTAAGCTTTTTTTTTTTTTTCACCTAGAAAGATTAAATGGGAAAAACACTCACTTTTAGTTTATCCAAAAAAAATTTTTAAAACAGCTCAATTTTGAATCTATTTGTGCCCATCAGATAATGGGGAGTATAGATGATGCCCAATTGAAGCAGCCTGACTCACTTCTCAAACTTGGATAGTGATGTGAGCCAGATCAATGTTCATGATCAGGCCTTGTTTGACTTGTCAGCCTCTCATGCTTTGCATTAATAAGCTGTATTAATAGAGTATGTGGTAGGATATAAAATCCCCATATGCTCTTCTGTATAGTCCTTTGGCTAATTTCTAGAGGCTTTTTATTGTTTCAGGATTATTTCACCTTGTAAGATCATCATGCAAAATTCCTGACTTCTTTCTTAATATTGACATTACAAGGGAATTTAGTCATCTGTACAAACATTGAGAAGTTAAGCTTTCGAATAAAAAAACCAACAACCAACCACAAGACAGCAAGAAAACCCAACAATCTTTGAGACTAAAACACTGGAGTGAGATAGGTGCCCACAATCTCTTCAACTGTAAAAAGACCAGGATCATTTCTCAGACTGAAACCTGGAATATTCCTAGAAGAAATGAAAATGTTTCACATTCAGAATGATAGGAAGAATAAACATTTGTTAAAAATAGCATGTTTCATGGATTATAGCTCATAATGTTTCAGCTGATAAAGACTAAAGCTACTTCTTATTATATAAAGAATTTGAATTTCTTAGTACTTTAAATAAATACCAGAATATATATATATGATATCTTTGCTTCTAGGAATACTTGTAATTGTTAAGTGCTCATCTTGAGTTCAATGAAAAGGCAGAGGATGTTTAAAATTTCTTAAAATAATAGCATGTAGCTGTAACTGATTCCCCATATGACATTCCATTCTGCCTGAAGCAGTGTGTACGGGATAGCATTCCATAAAGGTATGGCATTAGGAGAAGTGACTGCCTACCAAGTATGGGACAACAAAAGTTACATTTTCTTTCTTTGATTACAAAATAACATATGCCTGTGATAAAAAAATAAAGAAAATAATAAAGTAGTATATATGAAGTGAAAATTAAAAGTCCCCCTTTGAAGTGATGGTAGGTATTCCAAATCTTTTTCTGGGTATATATAAGTGAATGTATATCTAAATAACTAAATGTCACCTATTCAGATTTCTCCATATCGGAACCATCCAAATAGTGAGATCGGCCTAAAAAGATTTGTTTGAAATGCTTATACATTTAAACTATCATGCCAAGTAATAATTGAAGGGTAATTTCTCATGGTGTATGGCATATGGTGGGATGTGCTGGTTCGTTGCCATGGAGATTCATTTGGTGGTATAATGCGAAGTGAGGTTGGTGGTTGTTCTGGTAATGCATGAGTTGGGCTGGTTCGGAGTTATTTCTATGTTGTAAAAGCAATAAAGTTTAAAGTACTAAAATGAAATTATACAGATATATTACACATCTCATACTCCATAATCCATATAATGGAAAGTGGAGAATGTATTCAGAAGATGTATAGATTGGATTAAGGTGTTTTTTTGTTATCATTGGGTTCTTTTGTAGGTAGAATATCTAGATTTGTTAATCTAGCCATATTGCAGGCATTTTGGCAAAAAATAGTTCTTCTACTCTATTTGTAATCCTGATGTTGGCTGATTCCAAAGCCAAGAAAGTGTCCCTATTCTCTGGCTGCTGTCTCTGTTCCGCATTGTTTACATATATGGACAACTTGGCCCCTTCCTGGATTTAAGCATGCACACACACACTCATGCACACATACATATTCACACAAAGCATTAGTGATGATTTGAGGGTATTGGCCAGACCTCCTACTATGAAGCACACAGCAAGCTATTTAAAATCACTCATTAACCACTTCACTTCTTAAAGTCCTTTCCTCCATCTTGCTTCAGGGAGAGTTACACTTGCTTTTGCCTCAGATGCTGCTAGCCCCTCACTTTCTTTCTCTCTCCTCTCCTTATCTTTTCTGCTGTCATCTCCTTCCTTCAAACACGCAAAACAGGTTAGACTTCTTCACTTCCTTCTGCAATAGCTGCATCTCCAAACCTACTAAAGTACTGAGTAGAACACCATTTAACTGGGTCCATCCTAAAGAGATCTTGTATAAAAATAGGAAAAAGTTATTACATTTATACAGAAATCACTTGGGTATTGTTATATTTTACAAAATGGGACCATATAAAACATAATACTCTGCAACTTGCTTTTTCAATCTCTCATCAGCATATCATGAAAAACATTTCAGGGAACTTAAATCAACCTTACTCTTTTAATGGCTGAGTATTATTCCATGGTACATTATACTTAGGAATCCCCTCTATCAGTATATATTTAGCGTTTCTCTACAATTTTTCACTTTTGTAATGATGTAATGAATATACTTGCACATGCATATTTTCACATTGCTATGAGTGATTGCTGCAGGAAAAGGCCTAGAAGTGGAATTACGGTCAGGAGATAAGCACATTTAAAATTTTGATAGACTCTCTCAAATTGCTCGCAAAATAGCATGTGCATTCATTCCCATCACCAGGGTGCACATTCACGAAGGATATTTGTAAAGCCTTTTAGAACAACTTTAAACTGTTGCTGGCATATTACATCATCCTTGCAGATGTTAAATAGTTGGGATTGGACCAAGAAATTGTTGGTAAACACTGCCACCTAAACCCACTGCAAATCTACATGACAGGGAAAAAATGTTGGAAATAAAACTAAACAGAGATCCCAGGTCCCTCACCCAATGAATAAAAGAGAATCTAAGTCTAGTTAGAATTTGAGTAGGAAGTTAATCTTAGAGACAATCACCAATCTTAGAGATAATCACTGAGGAAAGGCACAGAAAAGCACCCTCGTGGGGGATTGCAGGGGGCTCTGGGAGAGCATGTAGATACCAGCAAGTAGTAGTGACATCATCTTCTTCTTTATATGGGAAATACCCTCATGGTACTGAAACCCACACTAGCAGACTTTCACATGAAACTTCTTCTGAGAAACAGTTGTGGGTTTCACGGAGGGCCATCCTTCAATCTACAGGCTTGAGAATGGCAGAGCTTTTAGCCACATCACTTCTGACAATCTATCCATGTCCCCAGACCTGAAACTTAATGCTAGAAGCTACAACCTACTTCATATACAGGACAGTTCCTTGCACATGTTGGCAAAGTTTCTAGGGTAAAGATGTTACCACTGAGTACTATTTGGGGAATGGAAACAGGAGATCTGAAATCTGGCTCAGATACTGCCCCTCACTCATGTCTTGTCCTTAGGTCAACTCTCATGTCTCACTTTCTTCATCTGTAAAATGTGTCTTACAAAGGTCTCACCTACCTTCCAAGTAAAGATCATGTGCGTTCACACATATAGAGGCAGTTTGTAGCACAAAGTGGATTTCAAATATAAGGCTTTGTTAGTAAAGAAGCTTCTCTTACAGCTCTTTGTAAACACTATGGGAAACAAACCAACAAAACCCATTTCCAACAAATCAAAAGAAAGAGATCTGAAATTAGATAGCAGTGATGGGTTGCACAACTTTGTGAATATACTGAAAATCCCTGGTTGGAAAAAAAAGAAAGAAAAGAAGAGAGGAAGGAAGAGGGAGAAGGAGGCAGGAGGGGAGGAAGGAGGGGAAAGAGACAGAAAGTTTTTTGTTTTTGTTTTTGTTTTTGTTTTTAATTGCAGAGATAATCAAAGTTGTAGGGAAATAACTTTCTTGGAGCACATTTTATAAGCCAGGCCCTCTTTAATTCTTTGGATATGGGATATTTATTTCATTCTCCCCATAATTTGAGATGTAGAAATTATTGCCCAGATTTTTTGGGGAAAATGAGAGTTTCAGCACCTTGAGCAGGTCGTAGGGCAATTACCTTGCCCAGAATTTGAATCTAACCCTTCTTGACTCCTAGGCCTGAGCTTTTTAGCTGTACCATGCTGCTTCTTGACCCAGTCAAAAGCTCAAAGCAAGCCTAAGACTTGCCAATGACATCAGACCCACATATTCAGACTCCCCTCAAGAGACTCTATGTGAAATAACTTGAGGGATTTCCTTGTTGTTAATCTCAAAAGTGAAGTGAAGTGCCCCTCACTGAGAAGGACGGTCCATTATGTGTCTAGTGTTTATACACTCATCATAGCCTTCCTGGGTCTATTTGTACTTTCAGCCCTAAACCTTGTCTTGGGTTAATGAGCCCCACAAGTTCTCTAGCCAAACGTTTATTGGCTTCCAGCTTAACATAAGCTTGTACCTAATCAATGTAGCCGTTGAAACAAGTTCCATGCTGGCAAATTCCCAAAGCAAAAGGAGGTAAATGAGAACAACATGAATGAGGCAAACAAGGGAGCCACCATGGAGGAACAGTTTAATCAACACTTAGAGAAACATGGCTGCATCCTGCTGAGATGGAAATAAATCTGTTTTGTAGACATCCTGATGCCTTTAACTATATCCTCTTCCTCTAGTACAAAGTCTTGCAGCTTTTGCATCACTCCTGCTGGAAATCACTTCATAACAAGAGAAGTTGAAAAATTTCAGATTCAGGTTTTAAAATTAATTTCTAAAACCAGTAGCAGACACAGTTGGTGCCTACTTATAACCTCCTGGACATTTACTGTGAACCCCATGACTCCCTGCCTGAGGATTTTGCCAGAATGGGGAGCATGATAGACTAGTGGGCAAAGCAAGTAGGAAGTGCTAGGCTGTGAATTCCTCCAGAAGCTGCTCTCATCCGATGGCTGGGTTCGTGGATAACTAATTTGATGGACAAAGAGTCAAAAACTGAGTTGATATATGCAAATAAGTAGCTCAGCATCCCAGCTCCATGGTCAGGGTAACTCAAGGTGTGTTTACTCTGTCCTCCAGAATTCTTGAGCTCCAGGTGCCTAGAGCCGCAACTGGTTTAATAAGGCTTCCTTTGTTGGCATCCTTCCCTTCCCTGTCTCACTTCCCATTTCCCTCCTGCTGTTTCCTGGGATTATCTCCCAAAAAAACCTCTTGCATTAAAATCTTTGTCTCTGAGTCTCCTTCAAGAGGAACCCAAAACAAGACAAGAGTGACTCACACTCTCTGGATGAAAAGGGAAATGATCATTAAGAAAATAAGCTTTCGGCCTTTCTCTTTAGTCCTGTTGACTTTGGATTTCTTTCATCCCTTTAGAACTTCTCCTCTGTTGACTGATTTCCCAAGGTCCCAAGATTTGCCTGACCACCTGCAAATTAAGTGTTTCCCCATCTCCATGGCCGCTCCTGGTTCCATTCACTAGTTCTCTCCAGATATTACTACCTGGAAAGTTAAACCTGCTAACACATGGAATGTTAGAACTGGGCAGGAAGGAACCTGAGACCTGTCAGGCCCTATGATCTGTCAAAGAGACTCACCCAAGGTAGAAATCATGCTTTTTCCCCAACACCTGCTGCTATGCAGGTTCTTTCCTCTCTTTCCCCAGTTATGACACAGTCTCTCCCCTCACTCCATTCCCTGCATTGGTACCATTTTTACCTTTGGTCCTCTTCCAGTTATTGGCCAGACTAAATGACCTCCGAAGCCCTTGGAAGTTATTTACCTTCAATGACTCTTACCCTCATCTTCTAACTAAGGGTTGGAATACTGAGACAATGCTCTCCCCAACCCCAAATGACCACCACCAGACCTTCCTGAAATGCCATGTTCTAGGAGATCACTTCTTTCTCCCAAAAACAAGGTTTTGGTCACTGAGCTGAACAAATTATTTTTTTTAGTTCACATATCCCACCTCTGTTAAACTTCTTTGTCTGTATCAAAAGAAGCTCCTCTGTTTTTCTCCTTTCAAACAAATCCCTGCCAGATACAGTGCCTTGACCAAGGGCATAGCTAGGCATAAAATCATTATGTATCTGTCCTAAACCCATTCTAATGGCCCTGGTGCAGGAGGGGATATAGTGTTAAGTCCCTTCCTCCTCAGCCATGTATCTCCCTCTCTGGAGTACTGCCAGCTTCCTTCACCGGTCTCCATTTGCAGAACCCCTCACCCCCTCACCATCTTCTTAGGAAGATGAATCAGGGGTGAACAGTTTAGATATTATTTAAGTTATCTTTTGATCACATAGAACGTAAGTAAAGAATTCTTGCGACAAGTGATACACTGCATTCCTCAAGTATGTCAATCTGTGCAAAGCACTGAAGGGGCTGCATTGTTTACCTTAACAGTTACAGCCCCTGCTAATGATTACAAGGATGCTGTTTATATCAATATTTAAATATGCTGTTTCTCCCAAATGAACCACAACAGCCTCATTTAATGTTATTTTATTAGGATGAGCAGATATTTGGACAATGTAAACCTGTATGCCACTTGCTATACAAACCTCTCTAATAACGCCTCAGTTTAGCATCTAAATACATATTTAAACAGTTTAAAAACACATTGACTACATAATTTGTATTTGTAACTGCTCAGAATAAAGGACTTTTTATTGAGTGTGCCAAATAATGCGAATTTGGATGCCTTCTGAAAGGATGCATTATTCATGTGGAAGAGAAACAAAATCAATAAATGAAAATTCAAATAAAAATAAAACCCATTATGATACTGCACCCAGACAATGATCATCTTGTGCATTATTTACTCAAGGAAAAGACACAGGAAAATGGCCCTTCTGAAACTGGGCTATGAACTGAATCATAACCTCCTGCTTAGGCTGTTCGAAAAGAAGCAGAATTGTATGTTCCTAACAGAAAGAATTGTTACGTTTCTAAAAGAAAGACTCAATTTCTTTTAGTTTGTGACTAAAATTATTTAAAAATTTAACAAGGTACATTTGGGAAATTGGTAAGATGTGAACATGATTACATTCTATTGTTACCACATCACTTATTTCATTGCTACCAGGATATATAGAATAAAGTTCAGAATGCAGTTTTGTGGAAAAGCATATCTTTGCATATAGAGAATACTGGATATGTGTGTTTATGCTTGATGGGGAGGAGAAAAACAAAGGTTATTAACTCTGGCACATCTCAAGACGCTTCCTTACTTTTTTTTTTTTTTTTAATTTATTTATTATTATTATACTTTAAGTTGTAGGGTACATGTGCATAACGTGCAGGTTTGTTACATATGTATACTTGTGCCATGTTGCTGTGCTGCACCCATCAACTCATCATTTACATCAGGTATAACTCCCAGTGCAATCCCTCCCCCCTCCCCCCTCCCCATGATAGGCCCCGGTGTGTGATGTTCCCCTTCCTGAGTATCATTCTTAGCAAACTATCACAAGAACAGAAAGCTTCCTTACTTTTTACAAAGGCATTAATATCGGTCAAGAGGTCAGGATTTGGGATCAGACATCCTGAGTTAAATCTTGCCTCTTACACTACTAGTTCTGTGATTTTCATTATTTAACCTCTCTAAGCTTTGGTAAAATGTTAGGTTAATGAGAATACATGCCACTTGGGATTAAAGGAAATTCTTAGCCCGGCACATGGAAGTTACCCAATGAGTGTTAGCAATAAGAATATCTAAGAGTAGCACTATCTTTCCTTACAGACATTTGATTGTCAAAGCACGTGGCTATCCTTCCTCAACAATAATGCACAGGTGCACATTGATTCTTTGCTGAAGAATATTATTTAAGACTCTGCTGCCTATTTTTTATCAAATGTTATGAGAAATAAGCTTCAATGTTTCTTCAAGGAACACTTGCCTGAAAACACATTTTATTCTTGGCACAAAGCAGATCATCAGGAAGCTACAACTGATGAACTTAAAGAACTGATATTATAAAATTTAATTTTGTTGAATTATATTTCACACCAACAGTTTATATTGAAGTGTGGAAAGAAAACAGCTCAAGGGAATTAAAGAGTTTGTTGATCATACGGATGTCTTCAGGATGTTATCTACTTTATTACATAGTTTCTCCTTTTTGGAAGATCTTCCAGTGCCTAAACTTACGAAAACACTATATTTATTAATTCACTTAAAAAATGTAACTTACTCAGTTTTTGCTGAGCACTGTTCTGGGGCACTAGATATAGAGCAGTGAACTAAACAGACCAAATCCCTGCCCTGAGTAGCAGCATTCACCTTCTAGCTCCTTGGCAGCTGGCTTGCTTTTATCTTACAGATACCCCAAATGTTATAACTGAATAGATTTAACTCTTTGCTTTGGATTCTAGTAGGTTCAGAGCCAAATGATACAGATTCTTATGGCATATATCCTTGTATGCTAACTTTACTTGTGGATTTATCTTGCCCTTATACCCAATCTTCTCATCTACTTCTTTATTACTCTACTGCAAAATATATGTTTTTGTAAGTAACCAGAACATTTTTCAGGAGAAACAAAATTAAGAATTTATAAATGCATCAGGGAAATAAATAAATACAGCAACACAAACATAGGTATGTGTGAATTCAAGTAACTATAAATTACAGCTACTAGCATCCTGGATGGCCATTTGCTTTCCATCATGTTTCACCTCCAGCCTCAGAACAATGATTCTTGAAAGTTCATTAATGTAATAGATAATTATTGACCATGTGCAATATGCCAGAATCCATTCAAAGTAGGGGATTAATAGTTAATAAGATAGATTAAGTCTCTGGGAGCCTGTGTCTGCATGGAGGCTGTATTAGTCAGCTCAAGCTGCTGTAACAAAATACCATAGGCTAGGGGGCTTAAACAACAGAAATATATTTTTTTCAAAGTTCTAGAGACTGCAAGTCCAAATCAGGGTGGCAACTTAGTCAGGTTCTGGTGAGGGCTCTTTCCCTGAATTACAGACAGCCACCTTCCTGCTGTGTCATCACATGACAGAGAGAGAGACAGAGAGAGAGGGGGGGAGAGAGAGAGAGAGATTCCTTCCTCTTATAAAACTTCAGTTCTTTCGGATTAGAATCCTACTCTTAGGATCTTATTTAACCTTAATTACCTCCCAAATAGGTATTTGACCCTATCCCCAGATATAGTCACACTGGGGATTAGAGCATCAACAAATGAATTTGGAGGGGATGCAATTCAGTCCATAACAGAAACCTCATGACATCTTGTCCAATAGTCAAAGAGCTCTAGGGAAGGGATATTACAAATTTATTCCATAGGTAGTTCTTGGGTTGAAAGCCCCTCATTTATATTTGATCTAAACCCCAAATTGCAGATAAAGGGCAATTTACCTGATTTTGTCCTCCAACAAGATATTCAACTTTTAAAATCATGTTTATGTTTGTCATAAGATGAAGGAATGCAGCTGATATAAGATGGTGTAACAGTCTTCACTGATTGAACTATACAATACATTACAAAGAATGGTGTTAGGAGTTGTGTTGACATCTACTTATTCAATAAACATTATGAGTCTACTAAATTTCAGACACTGCTAGGATCTGGGATGTAGTGATGACTAATAAAACACAGTCCCTGGCTGGGCACGGTGCCTCATACCTGTAATCCCAGCGCTTTGAGAGGCCGAGATAGGTCGATCATCTGAGGTCAGGAGTTTGAGACCAGCTTGGCTACCATGCTGAAACCCAACCTCTACTACAAATGCAAAAGTTAGTTGGGTGTTGTGGTGGGCACCTGTAGTCCCAGCTACTTAGGAAGTTGAGGCAGGAGAGTCACTTGAACCCTGGAGGCAGAGGTTGCAGTGAGCTGAGATCGTGTCACTGCACTCCAGCCTGGGTGACAGAGTGAGACTCTATCTCAAATACAAAACACAAACCCCCACCCCGACAACACACACACAGTCCCTGTACTTTCAATGAAATGGGATATATAGACAAATAAACAGATACATATAAAATAGTGCTGTAAGTAGAGGAAGGAAAACAATAGAGTCTTACGGACTCATACAGGACACACACTGACACTGACCTCAGGTGTCAACAAAGGCTTTCCAAATGCAGTCATGTCTAAACTGACATCTTAAAGATAAGTAAAAGTTCTCTTGGTCAAGTGTGTATGTGAACAGGGATAGAGTGGGGAATGTGATCTAGAAATAAGAAGAATATAGAAACAAGGTTTGGAGATTAGAGATGACATAGCTCCTTAGGAAAACCAAATGTCTGGAGAGTAGGGAGAGGGAAGATTCTAGGGCAGAACCCTCAAGAGTAGCCATCTTTTGAAATATTAGGAGGGGGAGACTAGATATTCCATGTCATCAACAGAGACATGGCCAGGAGGCAGGAGAAAGTCCAGGAGGATTCATTGTCATGGAATCAAGGCGAGAGACTGTTCTAGAAGGGGAGAGTGGTGATCTGCATTAAAAACTGCTAAGAGATGAAGTAAGGAGGGAAATGTGCCTAGGGATTGAGCAAAAAGCAAAAGGAAGTAGCTGACAAACTTGGTGCAATCAGTTTTAATGACTGGTAGGGGGAAGAGCTGTTGTTACACCTATTCTCATATACCTTGCTGGCCCTGATGAGAAGGAATTTGTTTAGATAGCAGGCCTTCCCCAGGTGATGCCTTCCATGTTCAAAACAATGGCAGGTGTGTAGTATGTATGCATGTAAATACACACACACACAGTTAAGTGTGTATAAGACAGACCACAAAATATTAACAGTGTGGTATATAGCATGGTGGGGTATATCTGGATGGTGGGACAATAGGAAATTGGTACTTACTTCATTACCCTTTTCTATATTTTATTGTTTTCTACATTGAACATCTATTATTTTAAAATTATAATAATGATAAAACTAATTTTAGAAATGGACTTACATAGGGGATGAAAGCAGATATTCCAATCTGGATTGATTTACCTATGAATTAAAACATGGTGTATCTTAATTTTTGTGTCAGGTTATCCAGACCCTTTTTTCTTTTCTTTTTTTCACTCTCTAACCATCAACATTTTACATGCTTGGATACCAAGGAAGGCTTTGTCTGGATAAAAACAAACTGATTTGATGAGCCTGAAAGACGTCTTCCAATTTTGGGTAATTATATTGAAAATTTGCCCTGGATTCAGACAAGCTTTGAGCACACACAAAAACCATCTTTACCTTTGCCTTTCTTCCCATCATGCCATAGATTTAAACAACAAATGGTTAAGATAACATTTATATTGCTGCCTTTCAGTCAAAATTGGCAAAAGGGCAGAATAAAACAAAACAGTCAGTTTGCATCCTGGTTACCCTTTTACAATTAATTTAGGGAAAGCATGTAACTGGCAGAGAGAAACACTTTTCAGATCTCATGGAAAGAAATCATCCATTAGAATTTAAGGTCTTTTGGGAAGCAAACTAGTAGCACACTCAAGCTTGTGGAGCACAGGTAGTTAGGCCCCTGCCGACTTAAGTGGCCATAGTGCTCGATGCCCAGGCTCTTCCCTGACCCCACCCACAAACTCCTAAGCAAATTCTCAAAGAGAGATGACAACTGGGTGATTTCAACTGAAAACAGAAAATCAAAGAACTTGAGTACCTTGCTCAAATCCATCAGGGATGTGATTAAAAAGGAAACTAGATTTCTTCCTTCCTTCTTGCTACACCCCACATACCTCCCACAGCTAACACAGCAGCCAGCATCATGACTTTCCAAGCTAATCATTAGTTCTTTCAAACCTTCAGACAAAAATATCTTCCTTTTGAATTTACAGACAACCTCTTCAGCTATATCAGTACATGCTCCAGACAGAGGACGAAGGATTTCAGTCAGGGCATGGGCAGGCATAGGAGGGCAGGGTTAGTGGAGACTCAGCTCCCATGATATGGGTTAGGTCAGAAGCCTCTTGTTCTGAGGTCAGAGGCAGTCTAGAGAACATGACACAGGCCAGCCTTTGGGGCTTTTAGATTTCCAGATAGGTTCAGAAAGGAGCAGTAGGTTCAGGAAAACTTATATGTATCTGAAAGAATACAAAAGAATCACCTAGGTCGGGCGCGGTGGCTCATGTCTGTAATCCCCACTCTTTGGGAGGACTGCTTGAGTCCCGGAGTTTGAGACCAAATTGGGCAACATAGTGAGACTACATCCTTACACAAAATTAAAAATTAGCCAGGCATAGTGGCCCAAGCCTGTAGTCCTAACTATTCAAGAGGCTGCAGTGGGAGGACCGCTTTAGCCCAGGAGGTCAAGGCTTCAATGAACCATGATCATGCCACTGAATTTCAATCTGGACAACAGAGCAAGACCCTGTCCCAAAAAAAAGAAAATCACCTGAAAAGTTTGTTAAAAGTGGAGGTTCCCAGTCATCATCCCCAGATTCTGGTTCAATTATGCCTGGGATGGGCACCACAAATCTGCTTTGTAAAATAGTATGCTGGGTTATTCAGAAACGTGTTCAGAAATGTTAGCTTATAATTTTCATGCCACCCTATGCTGGCACTGCTTTGATCAGTGGAGTCTGGGAAGCAAGCATAACTAGTTTCCCCAGGCCCTGGCTGGGGAACGTGAACCTCTAGGTGGTGTGTGTGGTGTGAAGCAAGGGCTACGTACTCAGAGGCTACACAGCCTCAACCTTCCTTGAGTAATGATTCTAACTGCTGGTCTATGGGACAACATTACTATTTTTATTAAAGCAAAGATGAATACACAATGAATACATTAAAGCAAAGATGAATACACAATGTATACATGATTTGAGTGAATATCAAAGATGAAACCTGAAACTTTAAAAAAAGGAGCTTATGGTAGGCTGCTTTTGACTGTATCTCTCAGATTGGATATGCTTTCTCTGTTCTCTGTCTCCAGTGGAAAGTTTGAGAAGCTTTGTTAGCAGCTAGCAATCAGCATACCATACAGTAGTTTCCTCATTTGAAAATGACATAACAGCTGTCTCTTGAAATTGTGGTAAGGCATAAACAAGATAACACTATTTAAGCCCTAGCCCAAAGTCTGACATTCCAAAAATGTTCCGTAAATGTTCATCTTTCCTTCAGCGGTGAGAATACTCCATTTGGTACCCTAGATAAGTGAGGAATTGCCTCTTCCTCTTCAAGATCTGAATTGTAGAAGATCTATGTATGAGACCACATCTTCACAAAAAAATTTTTAAAACCCAGGCATTTTTTCCTTGGGAATGGACTGAAAAGGGTTATAGGCAAAACTAGTTTCATGTAAATGTTCGTAATAATGAGGAAATATAACAGATTGATGGTGGATTTAAGTTTAAGCATAATACTGGACAGAAACTAAAAAGAAACATGTAGTTCATGTAGAAATCCAGCAAGAAGATATTTTTCCTCTCTTGGAAACCTTCCCTATCATGTGCCATCTTATCTTACGGCTATTTGTGTGCCTTTCTTTGTACCTTTTAAACTATAAACTCCTTGAATGTGGAGACCACAAATTGTCTATCTTTGTATTCACTCATTTATTTTTTTCATTTAACTAAGATGAAAACAAGCTATAGGTAATGCATGCATGTGTTAAAAAAAATGAAGCTACACAAAAGAAGGACATTAAGAGGAAGAGAGTCTCCTTCCAGGGTACTAGCCTCCTGGTTCTCCTCTATGGGGACAATCGCTATTCAAATTTTTTGTGTACATTTTCAGAGATAGTCTGCAAAAATAAATCACATTTATAAAAATAATAGTATGCCACACCCAATTTTTCATAGTTTGCTTTTATATTTTACGAAATACATTTTACATATCTATACACGTATTTTCCACATATGTATTAAATATATTTCTATTTTTATATCTTACAGAACATTCCATCTTAGTGGATATAATACTGTCCTATCCTTTCTAAACAGCTCCGTAATATGTACCATAGTTTATCTTACCTCATTGATGAATATTCAGGTGGTTTTCAATTTAGGTGGTTTTGCTTCAGTGAATGCTTAAACAACACTAAAATGAATATCTTTGTAAGTAAGTCTCTGGACATATTTGAGATTGCATCTATAGGCTAAATTCCTAGAAGTAGAAATGGGTCATTTGTAATTCTGATAAATTGCCAAATTGTTCACCACTAAAATTATGCTAATTTACTCTTCTGCCAACAATAACTATTGACCCCAAATTTTACAAACATTTGATGTGTTATCAAAATTTAACAACCTAATGAGTGAATCATTTGCATTTCATATGAATTGAAGTGTTTTGATTGATAGAGAAAGGAAGAACTTTTGTTAGTTCTGGAACAACTGATTATCTAGTTGGACATACCCATATAAAAAATCAAATCCAAGTAGATTCTGAACTTAAATGTTAAAGGCAAAACTATAGAAATTCTAGAAGAAAATATGAGAAAATATCTTTCTGACCTCAAAGTAGGAAAACATTTCTTTAATATGACCTCAAATGTACTAGCCATAAAGGAAAAGATTAATACATTTGATTATGTTAAATTAAAGAGCTTCTGATTGTCAAAAGATACTATGAAGAAGTGAAAAGATGCCAAAATATGGAAGAAGACATTGTAACACTTACAGTTGACAAAGGCTTAGTATTCAGACTACATAAAGAGTTCTGCAACTCAATAAAAAAAGACAGCTCAGTAGAAAAATGGGTAGAAAACATGAACAAGCATTTCACAGCAGAGACGGTGTGAATGTTGAATATACATAGGAAAAGAATCTCAATTTCATCAGCATTTAAGGAAATGCACATTGAGATATCAATGAGATATCATCTTACTATCCAACACTACCACGCGTGGGCAAAAATATAGGCTCCTTTACGCTGCTGCTCAGAACATATACCAATACTTTGGAAAGTAATTTGAGATTATCATTCACAATACTCTAGATGTATATTTTGTAACCCTAGTTTTATACCGTGGAGAAAATCTCCAGTGCAAAGAATGTTCATAGCAAGTCTAGCAGTAATAGCAAAAACTGGAAACATCCCACATGTTCATTGACTAAAGAATAAATAATTGTGTTACTTTCATTCAAGGGAACACTATGTAGAGAAGCTAGTCCATGTGGTTTTAAATCCTGGCTTTCCCACTTACCAAGGGTGTAATTTTGGACAATTACTTAACTTCTTTTCGTCTCAATTTCCTCAACAATAGTTTATATCTCTGTGGTGAAGATTAAAGGATTGAGTGCATGTAAAGCTCTGAGAACCATATATGCACATAGTAAGCACTCTGTGTTAGCTATCAGTATTGAAAGAGTGCGGATAGAGTTTTGACGCATCTAAAAAAATCAAGAAACAGATTTGAACTAGATGGTGAAGGTACAAGGGAACATATAAACTGAGGATAAATCAGATGAATAAGGGCAAGAAGAAATTTCAGGAAGTGGGAACAAAATGCAAAATGTCAGGAAGCGTGGGAAAAAAATCAGGCACCAGGACAACTACAGCCATTCTGGGGCAGAGAATGTGGGCAAGACAGACAGTAGAAGATAGGGCTGAGAAAAAGTCAGGGGTCTGGCCTGAAGCAGCATCAATGATGGGTGGGAGTCCTCTCAAAATCCACATCCTGTTAATTGCATTGTGGCATTCTCAAGACACTCATAGCTTTCTTTATTTTGAAGTAGGATGATCTAGAAGTTTCTCCTTACCTTGTGGAAATTACTTCTTATCTATTGAGTTTTTTTCTACCTTCTTGACACAGAAGTTTAATTATAAATTCAAAGCCTCCACCCGCCAATTTTTTTCTTAAATTCCAAAATAACGATGAGATGTGGCTTCTATTTGCCCTACAAAATCTATATCCATTTTTTTCATGAAGGAGGCCCAAAATATCAAAATCATGATGATGAAGGGATAAATATAATCTGAATTCATGTTCTATGAATTGCTCATTCATTGCATGGTGTCTCAGAATCTCACGCATTGGCACCTCACAGTCTATACATCTTTTTCAAGTTTGTTACCACATTTAAGTTATTCTTCCCTGACAATGCTGTGAGGGAGGGTATGAGTCCATTCTCATGCTGCTATGAAGAAATACCTGAGACTGGGTAATTTATAAAGAAAAGATGTTTAATTGGCTCACAGTTCTGCAGTTATACAGGAAGAATGATGCTGGCATCTGCTCTGCTTCTGGGGAGGCCTCAGGAAAACTTACAGTCATGGTGGAAGGCAAAGGGGAAGCAACACTTCACACGGCCAGAGCAGGAGGAACAGAGAGAGGGGAAGGGAAGATGCCACGTACTTTTAAATGACCAGATCTCATGAGAACTCTATCAGGAGAATATCACCAAAGGGCTGGGGCTAACCCATTCATGAAGGATCCACCTTCATGGTTGTAGTTGTCCTGGTACATGACTTTTTTCCACACCTCCCCCTATGATACAATCACCTCCCACCAGGCCCCACCTCCATCACTGGGGATTACAACTGAACATTAGATTTAGGGGGAGAACACAGACCCAAACCATATCAGGGAGGCCTTGCTAAGTCCCTTTAATAAGTAAAGAGGCTAAGGGCCATGATGTGAAAGGGAGTGTGTCCACTGTGGAAGAGCTTTGAACCTGGTCAGTTCTGAATTGAAATCCCGAATCTGATACCTAGCTGGGTAAACTAACCTCTCTGAACTTTATATTCCTACTGTTTGATGAGCAATGATGAATAAGCCTCACTGGGTTTTGTTCACATTTCAATAAGGCTTTAGCCCATGATGCTGTGTTCTAAACGGTAGCAGTGATTACCATTGCTGCTCAAGGGTAGAGCTCAGGTTTGAACTCGCTCAGTTCTGCTTACTCTAAGGCAGTGCTCTCTCTCTTTTGTTACAACACAGATGTTCACAAGGCAGGAGTGGAGGGCCTCCCAGGACCCATGTTTGTTAAGGCCATATTTGGCCTGGCTCCCATTCTTAGAGCGTATACTTTCCTACCATGTTCAGGAGATATTGTCATAATTTTGATATAAAATGTCACACCACATGATATGAGTGGCTAGCAGTTATAAATTCCGAGTTTTTGAATTACCAGGAATAAGCACTGGTAATTGAGGCAGAAGCATTTTTTTTTTTTTTTTTTTGCGTGCTAAATGTGATTTCACAGATTGTTAGAAAGGAAAAAGCATTTTTCTCTGTAACTCTATCATTAGATCTTTTAAAAGAGGAAAACTCCTGAATGTATTCCACTGTTAAGTTCTCCCATAATAGCATCACCTTGATGCTTAAATAATTTATTTCAAGACTTTATTAGATTATGAAATAAACATCTTGAGAGCAAGGATGTCATAACTGCTTCATCTGTTCAATGCTAAGAACAGATACCTTGTGCTCCTACCCCACTCAATGTAGGTGTCCGTTAACTGTTTCTTGCATGAATATTGAATCTTGAAGGAAAACATGGCTGAATGGACCTTTCCCAGGACCAGAATGTACTTTAGTATGTCTGGCACAAATTACAAAATATGAAAGACTTTCTTTAATCTCCATGTGAGGTTATCTTCCTTCCTCCCTCCTTCTTCTTCTCCTCATAGGTAAAGGTTATTTCACAATATGGGGAAGGTCTTTTGCGGCAAAACAATTATTATTTATTTCTCATTAATGGAAGTGGCAGAATCAGAGAGGACTAGCTTTTCCTTTGAAGCAGATCAGTTCTTTTAAGTTAGATCAGGTTTCACATCAATTAAAGGCACCATCCCTGAGCATAACTGGAAACGTATCTCTTCTTCTGAAAGGTTTAGAGTTTGGCTGATACATGAGACATATTCTTAGGCGAGGGGGTTTTCTGGTTTGTCTTTTATTTTAGGAGTTCCTGGTGGGATGTTGGAGTGGAATTCACATTTTCAGTCCTCCACTCATTAGGCAAATGGTATTTGTCCATTTGCCTATGGTTTAAATTCAGCAAAAACTAAAAACAACAAGAACAACAAACATTTCTTCCCTCATGTAAGGAGTTTGTATCCGGATAATAAACAGCAATCTTATATTTGACTCAACAGTTTCAAAGTTACTATTATGAAACTTTGAATCCCTCAAATGTTCTCTGGGCTCATTGTCAGATTTCTTATTTCCCCTTTTGGCTGTCTATGTACTATATACATGTCAAAGACACAAACACGACCTTTCTATTTTCCACCTGCACTGTAGATCCGTTAAAGGGTCTTTTAAATGCTGCTGTGTCGGGAGGTCCTTCTTAGCCTGGACTGGCTTCCTGAGGCCTCTTTTCTTTTTGGCAGATACAGGAGATCAGATTCTTCTTGCATGAAGGATGTTATCAACATGGATTGCCACAAACCTGGCAGAGCAGTTGTCATAGAGTGTAGTTCCATGGTTCTGACTCCTTCTCTTATGGCTGAGACTTCCGCTTCTGCTTTTATTTCTGAAAGAGGCGCTCAACATGCCTGCTCCTTCCCACCCAGTGATTTTACATTAGTAAATGTACCTGGGCTCTTTCTCCTAGGCATAAAAACTTATTGCAGAACAGGCACTCCCCTTGCTTCTCCTGCATGTTTGTACCTCTGAAGTCCTTCAGACTGGCCACTCTCAATTGCCTAGGTCTCCATCCTATCCAAAACACATCCCCTCTGGGCCTTTCCCCACTCACTGCACTCATTAACTCACAGAATCTTCCTTAAAATCGTCACAACTGCAGTACTCTTGTGCTTTAGTTTTCTCTTTTCAAATTCTGGCTGTGACTGTCAAATTTTTGACAAGCCATTTACTCCACTTATTCCAAATATGTTCTTATATCTTTAATTGGAAAAACATGTTTAAAAATTTCTGGTGGCACTGATGTAGTACCTTTCAATGTCTTTGGAGATATAGGCAAAATGATCTGCTACTTGGTCCTTTCTCTATTCACAGTGTTCCTGTTTACATCCCTCTTCCTTTGAAGTAAAATCTGGAGGAGAGGATCGGCGGTCTAAGGAAGGTCACCCTTACATGTAGACCTCACCTGAAGCTTTTCAGAAATAAATCCCAGAGCAAATCTTCCATACCCGTGTTCTGAGAGAGTCCAGGAGAGCAGGCTGAGGTCAAGGTAAAGGACAAGTCAAGCTGATCTCACACATTGCAACATATCTATGGGGATTTCAGGAACAGCAGAGCTACTCCGTGATTTTGTCATCACCACAGCAGCAATAGATTGAAGAGAAGAGAAATGAACTTTTTTTTTTTGTCTAAGAGACAGAGTTACAGAGCAATTTTAACTGATGGACTATGTGGACTGGTCCAAGGCCTAATTTCCCGAATTTTTCACTAAAGACCTCTTGTCCTTTGAGGGCAATGCCAATCGTTTCAAGCATCGGCTGGGAGGTAAGATGAATCTGTACATTCTTTCAGGTTTCCAGGTGCAGTGTAATTAAAAATAAGAAGGTCTGCTTGAACCAAGATGACCCTAATTATCTTTGTTAAAAACACAGATGGGAGGCAGTAGAAGCTTAGTGTACAAGAAAAGCCTCTTTCTAGACCAGAACTATATTTAAAGAAAAACCAAGAAAAATGGAAAATTCCACTATTGGTATATTCCCCTGTATTTAATTTTCTCACAGACTATCTTAAATCTATTCTGCTCTAATCCAGAAATTATGGTTTAGTGACTAAGGTTCTAGGATCAACTACCTAGGTTTATGTTCCACATCTTCCAATTACTAGATGTAGAATGTTGGGAAAGTTACTTCAACTTTCTAAGTCTTCATCTCTTCACTTGTAAAATGGGAATAATAAAAGCTACCTCATAGGGCTGTTGTGAGATTTAAATGAGACTATATGTCTAAAGTGCTTAGTTCAGGGCTTGGCAAGCAGTAAGCACTCAATAAATACAATCTATTTTCACTCTTACATGTTGAGTATCCCTTATCTGAAATGTTTAAAACCAGAAGTGCTTCACATTTTTTATTTTTATCTTTGGATTTTGGAGTATTTGCAGGTCTATAGTGAGATATCTTGGGGATGGAACCCATATCTAAATTTGAAATTCATTTATGGTTTATATATACCTTATCCACATAATCTGAAGGTAATTTTATTTTTCCCTTGGAGACGCTGAATAAACTGTGTTGTGTACCTACATTTGGACTGCAACTCATCACATGAGGCCAGGTGTGGAATTTTCCAAATTTCAGATTTTGGAGCATTTGGGATTTCAGATTTTCAGATTGAGGATGTTCAACCTGTATTTAATTTGGGTGGCTTTGGTTGCCTTCAGCAGAAGTGAACCTACAAGAACCTCGTCTTCAGCATCTGTGAGCTCCTATCTCTTTTCTTTGCACCATCTTAGTTGTCATTACATTCCGAAATCTTCACACCTTGCATTTCATAGTCCAATTAAGTAATTTCCCTGTTCCTTAATAAGCGAGGTACCCCCACAATTCCTATGGCATTTGCTGCTGCCCAGCAAAGAAAATGTCAAACAGAAACACTTAGGACTTCCCCTCTCAGAGCCAGATCTCTCCCCAAAAATTATCCTCTTAGCCAATAAACACTGGCATGGACTTTATTAGACACTTGGGAAATAAAGCATCAGCCATTGCATTTTCATTTGTTTTCTGTGATTATGAAATGGTCTACACTTCCTGCTTAGTTTGTGACACACTAATAATGAGTCTGTATATTTCTTTTTCTACAAATTGGCATGGTCACCAAATCAGAAAGACTTAGTTCATTGTAGTCTTTTAGGAACAAACTAATGTTTCACACATTCAGATCTACTACTTAATATTTTCCTAAGTTACAAAGTACTCACAAAGTCAGGAGAACCTGCCTGTGAGTCCAGGCTGTACTACTTGAATAGAATGCCAATTTCTATAGAAAGATAATTTGAGGATCTTAAGTCATATTCCAGGTATCTAGGTTTTTGTTTTTTTATCCTGTAAGAAGGCATCAATGTTGTCAGATGTTACTTTGTTCAGGATTATTTTACACTTACTACGTTCTATCAGTGTCACCCAGTTAGAAATTTTTTTTTGGTAATACCATATAAGGTGAACATGGGACCAGTGTCAAGGGGGCTCATATGTGTAAATAAAAGTTATTACAGGCAGTGCTTTAGTGTTCAAATCATTTTGTCCAAGGCAGTCTTGGTGGCTCTGCCTAAATGGCAGTTCATCAGTGTCTAGGAGGTCATGTCCTAGAGAGTGGCTTAATTATGGTTCATTTTGGGTCCTATAGTTGAGATTCTCTGATTTTAGGAAGGAAGTAGGGAAAGGGAGGAAAGGAACTAAAGCCAAACATAATGTGTTCATCATTGTTTAAGACCCTTTCCAAATGCCATCTCATAGCAAATGAGGCACTTTACAAATTGCCTTATAAGGACCCATTGAAGGAATTCTGTAATAAGCCTGATTCATCTTCCAGGATGCTTTCCATGGGGCAACTATCACTGTACGCATGCTTTATCCCTGGAGAGCTGTCCATAACCAAGTTCCAACTACCTGGCCACAGAGGTGGGTATCTGATCCAGGCTGGACAGAGATTTCCTCTATGAACAATGCTTGCAGGAAGAGTGAGGGTCTTTTTCTTTTGATTGGCTGAGTAAAGGACTTATCATGTCATTTCTACTGCCACCTGCTGACAGGCAGCCTCAAGATGAAGTAACATATAGAGAAAAGTCAAATTCAGAGATGGAGGAAGTACCAGAAATTTCAAAGATTGTCTGAACTCCTGGATCTAAACTTGCCTGAAGCCGGACAGACTGTCAAGGATTTCCCACTTTGTTTTTGGATTAAGCCCATTTGAATTGGGTTTATGTCACTTGCAACTAAAACAGTCCCAGACAAAAAGGAGAGCTATTATGCTCATTTTATGAGTAAGCAAACTAAGGCTCAGAGGAAGAAATGATCTTGCCTGAAAGCAGCAGGGATAGGACTTAAATCCAGATTATTTTGTGTCCAAAGTTTGTGCTCTTTCTACCTTGGTGCCTCCTTGGAAGTTCAGGAGAAGCTATGGAACTCTTCCCAAATGTCTTAATTCTCCAAGAGTTGTAATATGACTGAGACAGACAAGGGTTTGTGTGAATCTCACATTTGGTTTGAGCCAATACAAGCGTGATCAGAAAAGTTTACCAGCAAATATCTCTGGAGTGATTCCAACTGTCCTACTGGGTAGTGTGGACAATCAGTGAGAACAAAGACTAGCAGAACACTAAGCTGCAGCTGAAAGGAAAGTGGATATAACTCATCTTTGAATAAAATAGACAAAATAGGACAAAACCACCTTGAGATGCACTCAAGAACAACATCACATGAAGAGAAATAGCTTGGACCAGCTCAGGATGCAAATCATTGATGTACAGAGGAGTTGGGGCATAAACTTCAGAAGAAATTTGGGTGTCTGGAAGTTCCAAATTACAGGGAGTGTGATGGGCTTCTTGGCTCGAGGAGAGATACTTGGAAATAGTGGCTACAGTAGCTAGTCTAAGAACTGTCTGTAACCATGCACAACTGGAAACACTCTTGGCTTGCCTTGCCTTTTGCCTTGCCTT